>NW_017306847.1:833064-1007995 GCF_000935625.1 Nanorana parkeri | reverse complement strand
AGGACCTGATAGAAAAATTCAGGTCCCCCTCTGCTGATTGACAGCAGCAGTGGGCGGGTGCATTAACTAGTTTGCTATTGGCTATTGCAAAGTGCAATAGCCAATAGGAATCTAGCTATGCAATCGTATGCCTTTTTTTTTCTTTTCTGACTGACGGTCGGGCTGCGGCTCCCGATGTCAGAAAAGAAGAAAAAAAACGATCGCAGGGAAAGGTTTAATCTGCTTGATAGAGCAGATTAAACCTTTCCGGGAGAAAATGTTTCTCTCCCGGGCGGCCGGGAGCCGCTATCTAATAGCGGGAGACTCCCGGAGCTTGCGGGAGACTCCCGGAGCTTGCGGGAGACTCCCGGAGCTTGCGGGAGACTCCCGGAGCTTCCGGGAGAGTTGAGATGTCTGCCATAGAAAATCTGCAGATAATCTATAGTTGTATGGCCAGCAGATGAATGTAGTACATGTGAATAGTGGCTGCTGTATCCAGATAGTGTAGGGGTGTAAAAGGTATCTATACTGATTGTTAGTGGTTTGTATTTCAAAGCAACCATATGACCAGATGGAAAAAGTTAAAGAAGAACTCCGGGAACAAATTTTATGAACCCTTGCAGTGGGGCTACCCCCGCCCTGCAAGCTTTTAATGCTCGTTTTTGCCTAGTGTAAAAAAAAAGAAATTAAATGCGCCTGATCCTCAGAGCCAGCCAGCTCTTAGACTGGTCCCTGAAGTGTCTCTCCCCCCTCTGCTGCAGCAGTCTAAGGATCTTTGAGTCATCACTTCCTATACGGTATAGGACGTGAGAACACTGGGGGACATTCCATTGCTGCAGTGTAGAAGGAGAGAGGCTGGAGGGAGCGCTGCCGGCTCCAATGATCGGGGGTTTATAAGCAAAAACAAGCAGTTAACCCTTGCAGTGCAGGCTGTAGCCTCACTGCAAGGTTTTATTAAATTTGTGCCTGGAGTTATTTTTTAACCAGTTGACATCCGCGGTGTTAAACCCCCTTCCCATCCAGTAAACGATAATACCCAAAATTGGCCATAGGCGACGCTTTAAAAGCTGTTACCGCTCATCAGTTTAGTGTTATCAGTGATTGATGGCCCTAAAATGATTGCTCTCACTGCGACGTTGGCGGCGATATGTAACATGTGTAGCGCAATTGTCGTTTTTGCGCGCTGGGGCACCGGATGCGTATTTACGTTTATAGGTGCGTAAACGTGGGGGTGGGGGAGTTAAACATTTTGTTTGTTTTTTTTCACTTTTTTTATCTGTGACTTTTATTTTGTTTTATTTATATATATTTTTATAACAATCCCCCTATATAATAGCAAAGGCACACTGACAGGTCCTCTTTATGGAGACATTAGGGGTCTCTAGGAGTTGGGCGAAAAAACGAGCACATATAGACGATTGGCGGGCTATGGAGCCGCTGATCGTCTATATGTGAAACACCCGGTAACAGGTGTTTGCATTGGTCGGGTCTCTTGTCTTTTCTGCCTGTGCGTGCCCGCTAGGGGGCGCGCGCGAGCAGAAAAAAAAATGCCGTCTGGAGACGGCAACCCGCCAATGCTGCAGTGCCGTCCGTCTGTTTTTTTTACAACGGGCGGACGGCAAGTGGTTAAATCAGCAGCCTCTAGTAAAAAAAAAAAAAAAAGAAGAGAATTACCCATCTGGCGGCTGGTGATTAAAGCTTTGCTCTCTTTACCCACTTGAAGTCCGCGGTGTTAAACCCTCTTCCTGGTCAGGCCATTTTTCAGTATTCAGCGCTGCGGTACTTTGACATTTATTCAGTCATGCAATGCTGAACTAAAATGAATTGGAAATCATTTTTCGAGACAGATAAAGCTTTCTTTTAATGGTATTTCATCACCACTGGGGGTTTTATTTTTTACTAAATAAAGAAAAAAGTATCGAAAAGAAATGTTTCCCCTACGTTCTGTTGTGAAACATTTAATATTACCCGATTTTTGGGTAAAATTTAAAAGATGGGGTCGTGTCGGGTAAATGGATACCAAAATGTGAAGCCCTAAAACTGAGTGTCCATAAAATTGCAATTCCTAACAAGCCCCCTATGTACTAGCAAGTATACAGTGACAGGTCCTCTTTATGGAGACATCAGGGGTCTTTTAGTCCCCTAATGTTACCTAAGAACCCCCAAAGAACATGATGAAGCACAGATCTGCTTTATCAGAGAAATGGCAGGCTGAAAGCAGAAGTGATGTAATACACCTTGCTTCTACATTCAGTGAACGGCGGAGAGATCAGCTGGTGGAAGTGTGCTGATCTCCCTAAGATCTCAGTGCAGGGACCCAACACTTCAGTCCTGGGCCCGCACGGGGGACAGCAGAGCCCTGGACAGCTGGCAGCGGAGGGGGGTCCCGCACACTCGCACACACCATAAAAGTGATCAGGCAGGTCTATGGCCACCCAAATGCTTGTATGTAGCAGCCATCGCCGGCGGTTTAACATGTTTATTTACCTGCCTGGAGTGTGCCATCTGTCTGTTTATATAGAATGGGAGGACAGCAAGCAGTTAAAGAGGAACTTTACCCTTATCTTAAAAATGACAACGGAGGCACCTTTAGAAATGCTTTGTAATGGCAATCCACAAACAGATACTTACAGATAATTGAAGGCTTTTTATTCCTTGAATACCCTATTTATCTTTTCTCCCCGTTCTTCTGCTGGTTGCCATTTTTACTAAGAAAAATCCATCTCTCTTTACTTCCTGGAACTCTGGGTCGGCCTCTGGAACATGTGACCATGCTCATTATCTTATATATATGGGAATTACGCCATTCCCTCGAGATCTTGTGGATTTGCAGATTACAGATGATATTTCACAGGAAAGTACTGGTGATGCAGTATTCCCAGGATGCTTCTGTGAAGCCAGGGCTACATCACCAGTGCCTCACTCAAACAGGAAGTCGAAAACAGTAATGGCAGACATCCCAACTTTCCCGGACGCTCCGGGAGTCTCCCGCTATTAGATAGCGGCTCCCGGTTGACCCGGGAGAGAAACACTTCCTCCCGAAAAGGTTTAATCTGCTCGATCGAGCAGATTAAACCTTTCCCTGCGATCGTTTTTTTTTTCTTTTCTGACATCGGGAGCCGCGGCCCGACCGTCAGTCAGAAAAGAAAAAAAAGGCATACGAATGCATAGCTAGATTCCTATTGGCTATTGCAATAGCCAATAGCAAACTAGCTAATGCACCCGCCCACTGCTGCTGTCAATCAGCAGAAGGGGACCTGAATTTTTCTATCAGGTCCTCTTCTGGTGATTAAAAGGGTGCAATAGCCAGTTTGCTATTGGCTATTGCAAAGTGAAATAGCCAATAGGAATCTAGCTATGCATTCTTATGCCTCCTTTTTTTTATTTTTATTTATTCTGACGACTGCAACTGTCAGAATACTAAAAAAAAAAAAAAAAGCCTGCAGATAGCAAAGAAGCTATTGCTTCCTGTGCTATCTGCCATCATTTCAAGGGGGTGCTCTCTCCCAGCCCCCCTAACCTCTCCTCCGTGGATGGGGGGGAGAGGGCACCTCCCTGATATGAGAGGGTAACCTCCCTGAAACTGCTTCTTTCAGGTTGGGATCCCTGTAATGGTATGTAAAGGAAAATATGTTTGTTTAACTAATGAATGTAAAATGATTTCATATCGGCAGAGCTGCATGGTGATGAAATATTGAGTGAAAGGGGGTAAAGGTCCGCTTTATGAGTTGTGGTTGCTGTTGTTATCTGACACTATTACATTTGCCAGATAGCGTGTCCTCTGCTGAGTAACACGGTTCCTCCTGCTGACCCTTACATCACCACAGGAAATAGACACTTCAGACACACTCAGAAGTTACCTAGCAGTGGCACCCAGTTCTGTTAAAGTGAGTGAAGTTTTAATACGCCGCCAGATTGGCTGGTTCAGTTCAGGGTTGCTTTAATGTGCTGGGTTGCTTTCAGGTTCTGGTAACAGGGTTGCTTTAAGGTGCAACTAAAGCCAAAAGGGAGATGCACCCTCTAGATTTGTCCTGGTCAGAGTTCTCTCTGAAAGTGAAAGAACATCCCAAATTTTGGCTTGTCACAAAACAGAATAGATAAGAAACCTTCCAATGAGAACAGTAATACTGGTGACTTTGCTGACCACCAGGTATTTCCCTCTCATTAGAAACATTTCCTCTCACTGCCTTTTGTGGCTATTGCACAGGAAGTGAAGGGAAGTCTCACCAATGGAAGACAGATGGCAAAAAGTGGTTAAAACCTTCCTTTCTATCTATCTATCCAAAACAAAAAAAAAACAAAAACAAAAAATTTCTTCAGTTCTACTTTAAAATGTATGTCCAGTGAAAACCGTTTTCTTAGTTTTGGGTACAGCAGGAAAGGGTTAGAACCCCCTGTCAAATTTTCACTGTTATCTGGGGCTCCACTGGAGAGATTTCCCCTCACTTCCTGCCCTGCTGACAACATTTTGCCAGACAGGAAGTGAGGGGAATTATCCACCAGCAACACTGTCCTGTTAGAGATTATGCTCTTACTTCATTTCTTGTGAAACTGTTGTCAGCAGCAAAGGAAGTGAGAGTCAAATAAGAACAAAATAAATAATAAAAAAGAAGAGACAGCGATGTTTGTCACACAGTATAGCTTTGGATTTCATAAAATAAAGACCGTTGTGAATAAATATTTCCTGGTTTATATGAAGACACCTCACATGCTGATGTTATAGGTAACGGGATAATAGGAGAGCTCTGAGGTTAAGTCAGTACTTGTATTCTTAAGCAAAAAGATCATCATCAAATGTAAAGGGGACATACAGATGTGATTATGGTAGGTGTGTTTGTGTTGTTCACAATTCTTTGTACCACAATAATAATAATTGTAGCGTCATTATAACAAGGACATTATAGAATATAATATCTACTTTTTATCTACAGTAACACAATTTTTTTCCCCAACTAATACCGATCAAAGTTTATTAGTTCTGTTATCTGTCTATGGATTGCATAGAGGATAAAATACTTTTTGCAAGACAATAAATCAAAAAGATATACGTTTATCCCTCCTCTGTTTTAAGTAATGACAAAGATATTGCTGAATAAACAGTACTGTAATACTGTAACCAGCAGCCTCCCAAACCCTACTGTAACCAGCAGCCTCCCAAACCTTACTGTAATACTGTAACCAGCAGCCTCCCAAACCCTACTGTCACCAGCAGCTTCCCAAACCCATCTATAACCAGCAGCCTCCCAAACCCTACTGTAATATTATAACCATCAGCCTCCCAAACCCTACTGTAACCATCAGCCTCCCAAACCCATCTATAACCATCAGCCTCCCAAACCCTACTGTAATACTGTAACCATCAGCCTCCCAAACCCTACTGTAACCATCAGCCTCCCAAACCCTACTGTAATACTGTAACCAGCAGCTTCCCAAACCCTACTGTAACCAGCAGCCGCTCAAAACCTACTGTATTACTATAACCAGCAGCCTCCCAAACCCTACTGTAATACTGTGACCAGCAGCCTCCCAACTACTACTGTAATAATGTGACCAGATTCCTCCCAAACCTTACTGTAATACTGTAACCAGCAGTCTCCCAAACCCTACTGTAACCAGCAGCCTCCCAAACCCTACTGTAATATTGTAACCATCAGCCTCCCAAACCCTACTGTAATACTGTAACCAGCAGTCTCCCAAACCCTACTGTAACCAGCAGCCTCCCAAACCTTACTGCAATACTGTAACCAGCAGCCTCCCAAACCCTACTGTCACCAGCAGCTTCCCAAACCTTACTGTAATACTGTAACCAGCAGTCTCCCAAACCCTACTGTAATACTGTAACCAGCAGCCTCCCAAATCCTACTATCACCAGCAGCCTACCAAAACCTACTGTCATAGCCATTCTGACAGGCAAAGCTCAGACACCGTGTAATATCTAAGCTTGTGCTAAACCCTGCGTCCACATATTTAAATTGGCCTATGTCTGTGATGGGCAGCCTCACTAGCCAATGGAAATATGAAAGAGGTAGATAGGTGTGGGAAGCTTCAGCACTATTAGAAAGTCTTGAAGCTTTGTCTGTCTATGTAACTACGGTATGTAAAAATGGCCATGATGACAAGCTTTTTTAGGTGTGTTGGGTTAAATACACCTCAGTTTAGCTTCATTATATAGAATGTATACTCAAATAAATACACAATTCCTGTTAAACAGAAATAGGAGAATGCGGAGTTGTGATAATAAAATTTCAGTTCAGTGGTATATCTTGCACAAGAAATAATCCAAGTAAGGAACCTTGCAGGACGGCTTCATAATGTCGCCCTTCATTGTGTGGAAAGAGTGTAATATGATCCACTGGATAGCAGGTGTTTACGTCTGCCAAGTCACAAAAGATTTTCCAAACAGGTGTTAGAGCACAAGGAACAAAGACCGATGACGTCCAAACAAAATAAATAAATACCATGGATAAATACAGATATGTCTTTCCAGATCAGTGACAGCAATACCACCACCTGTACATAACACTGAAATGTATTTTTGTACCTAATCTGTAATGTTCATTTCCAAGCTGTTACTTTTATTTTAACATTATCATTGTTACTCTCAATGCAAACATTACATCTTTCTATTTCCATAGCCTCTTGTTTACTCATAGGGAGAAAGCAAGTTTATGACTTGGAAGTATGGACACTATCTGGATTTAGACTAAGGAATGTTTTGTGTGTTATTGGGACAAGTTCACTCAATAGGCGTTGGCTGTTTTCCCCCCCTTAATTTTCTAGAATTTGTTTCTTATTTTCCTATTTCTTTTATATCTAGGTCCTATTGGTTGCACATTATGGCTAGTGGTGCATCCCTTTATTTTTTTGGACACCTCCAGTGCAGAGTGCAGACATAGAGGTTTGTGGCTAGGTTTTCCAAAGTTAGGTGAAGCTACATTTTATGGGTTACAGGAGCTTACTCTGGATGGAGCTATTGCCAATGTTTTGGCAAAAGCAGCTCTAGGAGGCCCTAGAAGCATTTTTGGTGTCTACAGATGGACCAGAGATCCTCAAGCCTCTGGCAAGACCGTGATTAAGGTGAATCAAGCAATTCCAAAATATAGTGGGGGATTTATCAAAACTGGAGCAGTTGCCCATGTCATCCAATCAGCATCTCTCTTCAGTTGAGATTTGAAAATGAGAGATTGAAGCTGATTGGTTGCAGTGCAAATCTGCTCCAGTTTTGATACATTCCCCCCAGTATGTTCCCCAAAAGTCGTTGTTCATCATGTAGACATAGAAGAACTCTGAGTAAAAATGTTCTTAACCCTTGCAGTGGGGCTACCCCATCACACTTCAAGGGTTAAGTGCTCGTTTTTGCCCAGGTTCAAAAATAAAGTTATACTTACCCTCAAATCCATCTGGCTGTCACAGCACTTCCTCCAGCCTGTGTCCTCCTCAACTGCAGTGATGGTATGTCCCTCGGCATCCTTACATCCAATAAACTGTGTATAGAGCATGATGACTCAAGGACCTTAGACCGGCTGCAGCAGAGGAGGAGAGAGGCTCCAGGGACCAGTCTAAGAGTCTCCAGCTCGGAGGATCGGGTGAGCATAACTTTGTTATTTTTTTTACCCTAAGCAAACACAAGCAGTTAACTCTTGCAGTGAGGGGGTAGCCCCACTGCAAGTATTAAGAATATTTTCACCTGGAGTTCCTCTTTAAGAACATATAAAGTAATATAAAGACCAATGGCTACGCAAAGGCACAATAACCTCACGGGCAGGGCCCCCCTCACCATCTTGTCTTGAATTGTATTGTAATTGTAATGTCTTCCTTATATTGTAAAGCGCTACGCAAACTGCTGGCGTTATATAAATCCTGTATAATAATAACCAATAACAGCCATTTACGTTTCACTTTTCTAATATAAATCAATTCTTAATGATTGCTATAGTTTATTGCAGCTTACACACCTAGCTTTGCCTTTAGTTCACTGTGTCAGAACCAATCTACTGTGAAGGTCAATAGGAAATAGGCCAATTGGATTTTGTTTGAAGCAAGGTACGTGTCTTTGCTCTCTGCTGCTTTATTGCCAGGAGTCCAGGACTTACATAACCTTGACTTATATTTCCAAAATATCCTGGTGAACTTGTTTGGTGATATGTCACACTGCGTTACTGTTCAAGCTTGTATGACCCTGCCTAATCCAATTAATATTTTACAAAAGTGACTCTCACGAGGCAGTATCAGGTGGAAGTGCAGGAAAAAACATGAACTACAGAAGACATTTTGCTTATATAGGTCATAAGGACCAGATTAGTCACCGGCTGCTCTAGTACACTGCAGTGTCAGATATCTAGCATTATGCAACATTTCCAACTAAGAGGCTGTTATTTTTCATTATGCTGTGTGGATAGGAACACATAACAAACATATGGAGGGGTTTTCCTAAATGTGTGTGCAAGAGTGGAAATACACTGGGGTAGCAACTCCCCTCTTATGTGCATCACCGCAATGATGCAACGCATGGTTGGGTGTAGACGCCATGCATGGTGGCGCACGTAAGAGGGGAGCTGGTGCCTGGCAGGAAATATATAGGCATGGGCTCACTTGCATTAGCCCCTTTTGTGGCAACTGGGACCGTTCACTTGTAGTGCACCAGCAGCTGCACTACAAAGCACAGTTGCTGGTGTGTGTTCCCAGGCGCAGTGCTGATGCTCCTATTTTAGCGCATTGCAGTTTTTTGGGGGGCGGAACTCCCCCCTCCCTGTTTACATTGCCTTACCTGCACATGTTTATTCGAACCAGATGGTGGGGAAGACCACGTATTATTATTTTTTACTGTTCTACTTATCACCTTTTTTTTCATCTAACTTTTGCTGTCGCAAAGGGGATAAGAAGCACCTATGTGCCAGCACTTAGAGGTGACAGGTTCTCTTTATGGAATCATCAGGGGTCCATTTGACTCCTTATTTCAATATGTCAGTGCTTGGTGGGGGGCCTCACAACATCATATGGAGGTAATGCTCAGGGACGGACATCAATATGATGGCACATAGGGGGCTGCTGTTCCGTGATACGTTAGGAAGCCTCAGGAAACATACAGGACAAAAAACAAAAGAACAGCGCCTTCTCCTCATGAAATATTTATTTATCCAAATAAAACTGAATAAAATAATACTCACAAGTGGTGTCTGTTACTTGAGATTTCAGAACAACCTTCCAGACTGATTGACAGTTCAGCCCAATGCCGAATTTTGTCCGACAACCAAAATGTGAACCTGAACAATGGTGTTGCAGACGCGTTTCAAGGGATGTATCCTCTTCATCAGAGCAAGTGGCAAGTCTTTTTGACTCCTGATGTCTCCCCTACCCTCCAATATACAGTACAGGATTATGCAAAGGTACGGACACGGACTGAGTGACCTCTCTTCAGGACCTCTGCTCCATGAAAATTTTACTCACTGGACCACTGGATATTTTTTCTGTAACTTGGACTAAGTTGCAACTGTTCTTTTCTTTTCAGAATGCAAGCACAGCAATAAGAACATAGTCAGAAGTTGTAATCTTTATTCATTCTACCAAAAAAAAATGTGTTTTGCATTAGTCTGTGTCCCAGTTGGCAGGAAGTGAGGGAAATCTCTCTAACAGGGGCATAGATAGCAACACAAACAGATCATATGTTTCCCACTCTATGGCAAGAACATTTCTTCTTCATCCATGCAGCAGGGGCTGTATGTGTAGTCAAGTGTGGCATGTACATGCCATGTTGTGGTAGTGGTAACATGCTTATGTTGGGAGAACCACCAGCAGGCCCACACAGTCTTGCTACATACACTATATTGCCAAAAGTATTGGGACACCCCCTCCAAATCATTGGATTCAGGTGTTCCGTGAAATTTCCTTGCTACTAAATATTCCACCGTCAACTGTTGGTGGTAAAGTGGTATTATAACAAAGTGAAAGCAACTGGGAACAACAGCAACTCAGCCACAAAGTAGTAGGCCACGTAAAATGACAGAGCGGGGTCAGCGCGTGCTGAAGTGCACAGTGCGCAGAAGTCGCCAACTGTCTGCAGAGTCAATAGCTACAGACCCACAAACTTTGTATGGCCTTCAGATTGGCACAACAACAGTGCGTAGAGAGCTTCATGGAATGGGTTTCCATGGCTGAGCAGCTGCATCCCAGCCTTACACCACCAAGTACAATGCAAAGCGTTGGATGCAGTGGTGTAACGCACACCGCCACTGGACTCTAGAGAAGTGGAGACGTGTTCTCTGGAGTGACGAATCACACTTCTCTGTCTGGCAGTCCGATGGATGTGCCTAGGTTTGGCGGTTTCCAGGAGAACGGTACTTGCCCGACTGCATTGTGCCAAGTTTGGTGGAGGGGGGATTATGGTATGGGGTTGTTTTTCAGGGGTTGGGCTTGGCCCCTTAGTTCCAGTGATGACATACCATCCGGCTTCCCGATTGCCCGGGAAGCCAGCTCCATGTTGTCTGGTTGGCTTGATTGTGACTGGCCAGGAAACCGGCTTCCCAGCCAATCAGCATCAAGCCAACTTCCCGGCCAATCAGGAAGTTGGGCGGTGAGCAATGATCCGCCTCCAGGCTTCCTGATTGGCCAGGAAGCTGGCTCCATGCTGATTGCTGGGAAGTCGGCTTTCCAGCCAATCAGCATCAAACTGGCTGTTCGACCAACTCGATGCTGTTGGCCAGGAAGCAGGGTTCCCGGCCAATCAGCATGGAGCCGGCTTCCCGGCCAATCAGGAAGCGGGCTCATTACTCGCCGCACAGATTCCTGATCGCACGGTAAGCTGGTTCCATGTTCCCCTACGGCACTGCCGGTCAGAGGAAAACTTCCTCTGACCGGAGGTTCCAGTATCGGAGCATTTGGGCGAGTACGAGTACTTGCCCAAATACTCGGTATGGGCACAGATAACGATACTAGTATTTCAATGGCCCCTGTTCACGCCTGACCAGCAAAATGCCAGCAGGAAAACGCCAAATGTCTGAAAAAGTACATGAGCTTCTTTGCACAGTTAACAGTGCGTTTTTGTGCCATAGACTTCAATGGAAATGCCCGAAAACATGCGACAACCATGTTGCACATTTGCGCAAAAACGATGCCGCCTAGGTGTGAACCCTAAGGGCCCATTCACACCACATCTAGATCATCTCCAGACCAGACTAGATTGTTTCCAGACCCAAAATGCATCCTAATGTATCCCTATGCTATTTCTGCCCTCTGTTCACACCAGAGCCGTCCGTTCCAGACCAGACCAGAATGTCGCCTTTTTTTCTGGTCTGGAATGCACTAGAACTGCGGCAGGTTCACACCATTTTCCGGACCAGATCTGGTCCGGAAAATGGTGTGAACCTGCTAAGGGAAGATAGAACACCCTAAAAGTTGCTGCTGCAGATGTGCAAATCAGAAAACTCAAGCACAATAGTTTGAACCCTTGATTAAATCACATGTAAGTATTTTTAAACATTCTGTTTGCTATGAGTAAATACATAAAGTATATATTGGATGAGGTACTGACCTGGAAAGTATAGAACACGTTGGCACTAGATGCATGAATAATAACTCTTACAACATACACCTTTAGCATGGGTCTGCGTCATAAAAGGGCAGCACTGCCACCAAGTGTTAAACAGCTGTAACTGCATTAGTGAAATTTCAGGGCTATTCACAAAAGGGTGAAGAGTTTGGAGAAGGCAGAAGAAGTGAGCAATTTAGGCCAATATTGATAAAATAGCGACTATTTTGGCCCAGATTGTTCTCTTCTCCTGCCTTCTCCTAACTCTTCACCCTTTAGTGAATAGACCTGTAAGATGTTCCAGCTGACACCACTTCTTATGTTAGCCCCTATGCTGTATCGTTACTTGAAGCCACCTTAAAAAGGTATAAATCAAATATTCCAGGGCACATAATAAAAGTGAACCTGTTCAAAGACAAAAGCATACACTTTCAATTCCCCCATCCACGCTAAACAGCATGGATGGGGGAATCTCCACTGCTGGCTATTGTATCCTGACAGCCAGCTCCTGTGGCTGTCAAAATGCTAAAATATTGACTGCAGCTAATTGGATGCAATCAATGTCCAGCCAGCAATGCAAATGCGTCAAATGTTAAACGCGCAAATTAAAAGAAACACGCTTACGGTACCATTATTATTAATGACACCCCAAATACAGTCAGGAAGGCGCGCAGATAAAAAACACGGAATGCATGTTGCAGATTTTTTTTCCCCATGCTTGCTGCCCCCCATTAAAATCTATGGGGAAACGCGGCAAACGTGGAAAACAAATGTGCACGAATGCACTCAAATGTGCGCGGACATTACGCCTAGGTGGAAATGTGGCCTTAAAGATGCATTTTCTAATTTAGTCCCTCTCGGTGGGAGGGAAAATTAAGGATGGCTTTACAGCTATCTGCTTTCATTTGTGTTTTTTCATGTGTTTTTATTGTGCATTTTCTTGACTTTTGTGCTCTGCATCTAGCGAGCTGTGAGAAGATTCTGACATTTTCCAGATGTAGCTGGGCCAAGACCACATAACCTGTTGCCAGAAGTGGGTCCCAGTAACCATGTATTTGCAGCGCTCGAAAAAGCACCTATCAGGCGTCATTATGCACTCCCATTGGCTTCTATCAGCCCCTCGATGCACATTGATGGATGAAAAAGCATGAATTAACTATTTTCTATTATGCACTGCAACGCATATATATGAACAAGACCCAATGAAAGCAATGGGATGCCAAATAATGTGTGTTTTAAGGAGTCATAATGCAAACATTACAATTCATAGGTGTGAACAGGGCCTAAATGTTCTGTATGTCATGCTCTACATGAATTTAAAGCCAATACTTTTTGTTTTGTTTTGGTAAAAGGGTTAAAACCTGTGTCAGGATTTTACTGGTACAAAAACAAAGGTTTCCCAGCACACTTACCAGCTAGCCTGCAAATTAATTACACTGTCCAACTACTAGGGTAAAAAAACAGGTTTTGGTTGCACAACTTTTGCAAAACAGGTGGTTGCCGCACTGCCCTGTCAAGGCCCCTCTGTGTAGGGCGGTCCTAACTCTAATCTATGAGAGCCTCCATCTTGGAGCATATATAGCAAAGGATGAATTGGGTGCAGGTTCACCAGGAGGCAGCCCATACCCCATTAAAGGCATAGGGACACACCAGAAGCCCAGCACATCACAAAGGCCATTGAAGCCCCCACATTTTTGTTTTTGTACTGTATAAAGCCCTTCCATGTGTACCTTACTTTAAAAGCTAGTTATGAATTGATGTGTGTTTGCCATTTGTTTCACTTGTTGGATTTGGTGTGGTAACACACTGGGGGCTTCAGCTGCCATTGTGATATGCTGGACTACTGTTGTGCCTTTGTGCCATTAAGGAGGAAAAGGATGCCTTCTGGCGAACCTGCAATTCACCCTTTGCTAAAAAATCTGGAACTATGCTTTGCTATGTGAATATTTAATATTATGTGTATATATATATGTATACTGTATGCATACACACACACACACACACACACACACACATACATATATGTAAAGGAGGCCTTTCCACTGACTTTTTACCAATTGTCAGTTTAAAGGTAAGGTGAGTTTTCTAATGAGTTGGTAAGGGGAAGCTCCACTGGATGCCAATGTACAGGGGACATTTTTACTAACAACCAATGTAAAAGCAGCATTTTACCAACTGCCAATGAAAAGGGACAATTTTTTACTGACCATCAGGGTAAGGTGGGCTTTTCCACTTACCATGTGAAGGGGCATTTTTGCTTCTATAATGGTGTCTCACAAGGATTGCACTAATTAGTAATTATTTATTGAAAACCAAAAAAAACAAACAAATATGAATACAGAATTATTTCTGAAGAGGAGAAAATCCTTTTCCTAAGCGATGCTGAAGATATCGGGTACAATGTAGTCTTTATGAGTGCCGTCAATCAGTCCTTCTGCATTGGAATGTACAAACCAGCAAGGGACCTTTTTACCTTTCCTGGGATCACTCCTGTAATCTTTTTGTGAACCCCTAAAATGATAAAATAATGCAAAGGCTTATACGTCTGCCACAGTCCTATAAGACAACATTTATGTAAATTATTGTGCTATATTTATTTTTAACAGCCATTGACAACTGCAAGGAGAGAGCTCCTAGCAAGAGCATACCTGTAGCACCCGAAAGCATACGTGTCCAGGATAATTCTAAATGTCAAAGTACAGGGGTCAAATCTCATCTGAAAAGTCCTTAGGAAGGGCGCATAGCGGTTGCCGCGTGGCCCCATTGATTTTAATGGGGTTACAAGTACCTTTTTTGCGACACGATGCACAGCTTTTTTTTTAGCAGTGATCGTGTTCAATTGCATGGGTGAAATCGCGGTGAGAATCAGTGAAATCCGCCCGGCACGACTGGGGTGCCATTAGAAAATTATGGCACCTCTAGCACGATCGGCTGCGGTGTACACCTCCGTGACTGTGCCCAAATCCGCGTGGTTTTGTGCACGATTGCCGCGCGGCCAGGAGTCGCCCAGGTGTGAACCTAGCCTAAGTCATAATTTACAGAATCACTGGCTGCCTTAGTGGATAGATATCCATAGAACCTATTTTTTACTCTGAGCCATTGTTGTTGATTTACTAAAGGAAAAAAAGCTGTTTACTTTGTAAGTGAATATGAACTTTTTCGGGACAGATGTTCTTCCTCAATACAGTTTTTTAGGTTTACGGTTGGCCAATAAACCAGTTTTCACATCACCCATAATTTCCATGCTTTCCAACTGCTGCAGAGCTTATACTAAGCTATATCCTATCCACACACATCTCTTCTTACCTTGTCACTGTCAGTAGCTTGTTCTTCACTTTCATTGTGGCATCTGGTTTATCAGGAATTTTTGTTTTGTGGACATTGGAAATTTCATAATCAATCCCATGGAAAAACTGGCCTAAATATAATAATAATTATTATTATACAAGATTTATATAGCGACAAAAGTTTGCAAAATAAGAAGACATTACAATTACAATACAATTCAAGACAAGATGGTAAGGAGGACCCTGCCCATGAGGGCTTACAATCTAAAAGGGTGGGGGAAGTGATACATGAGGAGGTAGCAGTGTGGGGATGAAATGTTTGAGAATGTGATAGTTCAGTGGTTAGGTTGAGGTGGGATAGGCTTCCCTGAAGAGATGAGTCTTTAGGCATCGCCTAAAGGCAGTCAAGGTGGGAGATAGACGGACAGGTAGGGGTAAAGAGTTCCAGAGGATGGGAGAGACTCTAGAGAGGTCCTGGAGGCGAGTATGGGAGGAGATGACAAGGGAGCTGGAAAGCAGGAGGTCTTGGGAGGTGCGGAGGGGACGATTAAGGTCATATTTTGGGACAAGGTTTGAGATATATCCGGGGGCAAAGTTGTGGATGGCCTTATAAGTGATTGTTGATATTTTGAATTTTATCCTTTAGGCGAATGGAAGCCAGTGGAGGGATTGGCAGTGGGGGGTTGCAGACACTGAGCGGTTAGTCAGGTGGATGAGTCTAGCAGCTGCATTCATGATAGACTGAAGGGGGGGGGTAGCCTGTGTAGTGGTAGGCCAATGAGGAGGGAGTTGCAGTAGTCAAGACGGGAGATTACAAGGGAGTGGATAAGTAATTTAGCAGTTTCATTGGTGAGGAAGGGGCGTATTTTGGAGATGTTACAAAGGTGAAGGTTGCAGGATTTGGATAGTGATTGGACGTGGGGAAGAAAGGTGAGGTCAGAGTCAAGGATTACACCTAGCACCTTAGCATGAGGGCAGGGATGGATAGTTGTGTTCTCAATGTCAAGGCAAATGTTGGGGGAAGGTGCAGGGGCGGGAGGAAATATCCTGAGCTCAGTTTTTGATAGATTGAGTTTTAAGAAGTGTTGTGACATCCAGACTGATATGTCAGTTAGTAGATTAGTGACACGCAAGGACACTGAGGGGGAGAGTTGTGGAGTAGAAAGATATATTTGAGGGTCATCGGCATAGAGATGGTATTGGAAGCCATTTAAAGTTATTAACTGACCAAGAGAGGCGGTGTAGATAGAAAAAAGAAGGGGTCCAAGGACTGAGACTTGGGTAACCCCTACAGAAAGCGGAAGAGGAGGGGAGGATTTAGATTTGTAGGTGACACTAATAAGTATAAAAATGTGTCCAGGTGATAAATGGTAGCCTATGGTTTATAGCATAATCGTATAATTATAGTGCACCTATTTAGTTCTTATAATGGAGATCATATAGTCAGCAACAACACTTAGATTTGCAGGAAAAATTCCAATTATTATATTATTAAACATAATTTAACAGTTTGCGCAGCACATTACAATATAAAGTGAGACAACACAGTTACAATACAGTCCAAGGCAAGAGGGTTAGGAGGGCCCAATCATGAGAGCTTACAATTTGGATACAAAAGGCACTGTGTGGGAATGAGTTAATGGAAAAAGTAATATTTCAGTTGCTAGGTAGAGGTGGCATAGGCATCCCTGAAAAGATACGTTTTCTGGGATCGCCTAAAGCCACATAGAGTAGAAGATAGCTGGACAGGTTGGGATAGGGAGTTCCAGAGGATGGGAAAGACCCTGGTGAAGTCTTGGAGAGGAGCATGGGAGGAGGTAACGAGGGAGCCAGAGGGCAGAAGGTCTTTGGAAGAGTGACTGTTTTGGTGATATTTTCAGACAGGGTTGGTGATGTAGTTGAAGTTGTGGATGGATGTGGATGGATGAGTGAAATCCAGTAAAAGGATTGGTAGACAGGGGTGGCAAACACTAATTGGTTGGTAAGGTGATGCTCAGATGGTATTAGGTGTGTCAAGAAACATTCCCCAGGCCATTACACCACCACCAGCAAGTACTGCTCACACAACATATGATGGATTCATGGGCTCATAAAAGATATGCTAAATACTGACCCTACTATCTTATTGTCATAGCAAAAATTGAGACACATCACACAGGGAACATTGTTTTAGTCTTTGGTGATCTCATCCAATCTTGGTGATCTCATACCCCTTTTAATGGTTCAAGTTGTTGTAATGAGTGGTTATTTGGGAAGTTGTGGACTTTATTTCAATCCATTCCCATCTCATTACTGGCCACTCTCCTTAACAAGGTGTTTTTACCCATAGAAGTGCCATCCACATACAGATATATTTGGTTCTTTGTACCATTCTCTGTAAACTTTATAGATGGTAGTGCATAAAAATCTAGGGAGGGGGGGGGAGATAGTACATATGAAATCACACAGGGAGCACAGATAGAGACTATAAGGGGGAAGTTGTTAAGACACACATTTATATATTTGGAAGATAAAAAGATATGGGTAAGGGAATTTGAAGCGAACGATATTATACAGATAGAATTTAGAATTGACACAATAATGTAATTTAGAGGAGAGAGTGATTAATGATAAAGGCAACGAGTGTAGACGAGGGGGGGTGGAAATAATTAAATTGTTAAGACACACATTTTAATTTTTTGAAGAATAAAAAAGTATGGGTAAGGGAATATGATGTGAGTATCACACAGACATAAAGTAGAAGTGTCACATAAATAAAATAAATGAGGAAGTGATTAATCATAAAGGGGAATGGGAGGAAGAGGGGGATAGAGATAATTGGAACACGTAAGAAATAAGGAGCTAGACACAATACACATAGTGGTAAATATAGGGAATAATGAGGAGGAGGAAGTGCAGTTAGGGGGATGTATGTATGTATGTATATATGTGTATATGTGTATATACATGTATACATGTTTATATGTATGTATGTAATATACATGAAATTATTTTTATTTCATTTTTTTTTTTTTATCATGGCATCATTCAATGACAGCTCAACCTCTTTAGCAGGTCTGCACACATTATGTATTTGGTTTTAGCTATATCATTCATTGTGTGACTATTTTTATTGAAGATGAAACCTACCTAATAAATAGTATATGTAGCGTTGTTTAAAGCCCAGCTCCAGGCATTTTTTTAAAATAAATTAGCCTGGACTTAATACAATACAAAATGAAGCTCTCAATGCAATCTCCAGATCCTTTCCTCATGTAATCTCCAGATCCTTTCCTCTGCATTAAGTCTTCTCACTACCAAATGGTGCTGCTGTTGTGAATTGAATGGCTCACCAGTGGTGTAACAACCGGGAGGGTGGCCGGTGCGCTGGCCCCGGGCGCAAAGTGGAAGGCGAGCGCCCGGCCACAAATGGCACTTTTGGCTAAATGCCGAAAGTGCCATTTTCCTGCCGTTTTCTCGGCACAGCCGTGATTTCTTTCCTCCCTGCTGGGAGAAGAGAAAGTGACAGCCGGCCGAGCGCTGCGGGAGGAGACCGCCGTGATCGGCCGGTATCGCCTCCCACACCGCTCAGCCGCCTATCACAGTGCGGCAGAGCGATGTGGGGGCGGAGACAGCGCTGTGACAGGAGGCTGAGCTCTCCTCCGTGCATCGCTCACTCAGCCTCCTGTGACAGCGTGTCAGAGAGGAGAGTGAGAGCAAACACTCAACGATCAGTGATTGCTGAGTGTTTGTAGATAATTGAGGATATGGTATGGTTACTGTATCCTCAATTATGAATTAATGGGAGTGATCTACATCACCTCCTGTCCATTCATAGTTGTAGTTATAGTAAACACACTCTGTTCTCATGTTATCAATGAACAGGAACACTCATAAAGGATTCCTGGGATGTGGGGGGTACATTTCTGGTGGATTTTTATATAATGGGGGCAAAAACAATTCTGCCCCGGGCGCCCATAACTCTGGTTACGCCACTGTGGCTCACAGCATCATTCTGCTCACCTCCTGAGAGCCCTGGGCTGGGGGTATATCATCCAGCTGCCCTGGATTCACAGAAAAATGCTACTGGGAGTGGTGCCATGACATTTTTAGAAAAGAATAATCAAACTGGATTTATTTACCCTTCAGAACAAATGATTAAGGAGGGATATGCTCATCATGTATAAATACATAAACAATACATATAGCAAACTCCTTAAAAAGTAGTTTACCTTCAGGGCTCTGCAAAAGACACCAGGGCACTCTTTGCAACTGGAAGTTGACCCCTTAAGGAAAGGTTTCTTTACTGTAGGAACTGTGAAAATGTGGAATAGACAACCACTGTAGAGAGGTCCAACTGACTCAAAAGATTGCTTAAAAAATATTGAATGCTTTATATCCAAAAAAAGGCTGGATAAGGGGGTCATTTAAATTATTCTCATCTTTTTTAATATTAAACTGCCCACTATTTGTTAGCAGTCGCTGTATCCATTTTTGTATTATATGAAAGCCACTTAAAATTGAGCTTAGTTGACCTTTGGAAATAATCAATGATGATCAACAAATGATCTGGTCATATGTAAAACTAAATATAAAGTCCACAATTGAAGAATGCTAACAGAGTAATATGTAGCTGTTTGCATACAAGGGTTGATAAAAAAATGAACTCCAGTATATAAGTACAGTCACCTTACCTAACAATCCATGAACATGTGCAGAAAATTTATGGTCATCCAAAGTATAGAATCCTAAGAAATCCATGTGCAGAGGATCATCTTTCAAAAACTGATGTAAAATAATGACGAATTTCGCCCCTTCTCCAAATGACAGTGTCATATTGTTTTTCTTATGTATAACCAGGTTAAGCCTGCAATAGAAAAAAAAATATCTTGTAAAGTAAATAACAAGTTCTAGTTTTTGCATAGCCTGCCTAGGCCATGGTCTAGGGTGGTAGAACTTCCAGGAGGGAGTCACAAAGCCACCCAAATATCACATTACCTTCCTCTGTACAATTAAAGGTCCAAGAGTACAGGTAGTTTATGGTGTAAGACCTGATTGGATTTTGTGCGGTTAGTCCAGTGGCAGGATAAGGTGATAAGGTAAGTATACTACAGATGGCAGTGAGTTTTGTGTTAGGTGTTTCTTTAGGAGACAAGTTAGGCTACAGTTAAGGGGTTTACTTTCAGTTGTGAGGTTGAAGTTAGGGCTAGGTTTTTAGAGCTGGTGCTACAAAAATCATACAAATAAATAAAATTTACTTCTATACCCTTTCTTCTTGACCGATGTTGTCTTCTCCCATGTGTATTCCTTCTTGTTTTTGCCCAACATGATGGTGATTGTCTCAGTAGTCACCTCAATTCTCAGTTTCATCTCTCTGTTTACGAACCCAAGTTTTCCAAAATAGGTTTCATTTGACATCACATTATTGCCTATTTTCTTCTTTCCAATAATTTCCCCATTGACTGCAATACCTACAGCAGATAATTTAATGAAGTGTCACAATATTCCATTTCAATAGCATACAAAGGTTAAATTGGTGACACATTACAGTGAAATGACTGAACAAGGTTAGGTTGAATGGCACATAAATAATCAAGGTGTTTTGTGTTAAAAATGATTCAGTTCACATGTTGAAATAATGATAATGTGTGGTAGAAAACTAGCAAAGGTATGCTGCCATGGGTTACTGTGTCCTAAATGTGAACAAAACTGTATAACCATACAGGTTATAGTGGATTAAAGCAGTTAAAGTCTAGTCAGTCTCTACAATAGAGGACCCTACTTAAAACAGAAGGCATTCACATGCCTCATTCCATCAAATATTTTAAAAATAAGAAAAGTAGTTCTCATTTCACGAGAGTAGTTGGAGCCATGCAAATCATGGTTTACATACACTGCACTGATGGTGGCCAAATAACCTGAACCAGCTGTTTGCAGTTTGGAATGAATGCCTCTATAATATTAAGCTATACTTGCATCATACACCAGTGATTTTGGATGGGCATCTGGCCGAAAGGGTGAAAAAAATTATTTGCATGACTCCTCCCACTGTCTTGAAATGAGGATTATTTATTTTATCTTTGAGATATTTGATGGAATGATACAAGACTGTATGAAAGTGAGTAGATAAGCTGAAAACATAGACCTGGGTAGACCATCATATTCTATGCAGCAATCAGTGTAACTGTATAATCAGAATCTCTATGTGTACATGTCTACTGTGACAAACACAAACGGTCACATAATGTATAACATACCAAGTCCTTGATCCTCAACAAGATTTAACACCACTCCAGGCTCCTCTTGTATGTTAAAGCACAAAGCATCGTTCTGGCTTGGAACATTTATCACAAAATGAGGATCAGAATCAACTGTCAAAACAAATTTTATTGTAAATGTAAACTCTGTAAAAACTGAACTTTTTTCTTGAGTTTCAATCCTATTAGACTCTAATAGATAATGGCTGGTGACTGTTCATTTAAATACATTTACATAGGGTTATTAACAGGGAGGTAGCAAAGAAAGGTTCCAAACATTTTTTTAATATCTTACTGCTCATTTCAGAGGTGCTGGATAGTGGTATTAGTGGCTCTAAAATTTAGGCCATCCACCATAGTGATCTACAGCAGTGTCTTCTTTTCCTTGGTCATAATTGGTGTAATGGAATGAAATGATCATGACAATGATCACGTATTTCCCTGTTCGGCCGACCCGAAGTGCAGAAGGAGTTCGACTCAGCCGATCCAACATCTGGATCGGCTGAGCCGAACCTCCGGCAGGCTGCTCGCTGCTGTTTGGTCTATTCTTAGAGATGCCGAACAGCAGTGAGTGAATAGCCAATTGCCACCATATAGGCCATCCACCATAGTGATCTACAGCAGTGTCTTCTTTTCCTTGGTCATAATTGGAAGCCATAGCTGGTGTCATGGAATGAAATGATCATGACAATGATCACGTATTTCCTTATCCATCTGCCCAGAACATGCTGCTATAGAGATCACATAGTCCACATCGCACTTGGTTGTCAACAAGTGTTGGCTCCAGAAACCATTTTTTTGCCGCTTGCGGGAAAGTCAATAAGTCCAGAGAGTCCCGGAGAGCGGACCGCATTAACAGCTTACCCCAGTTCTGGGGAGAGGCGCCATCGGAGCCATAGCGTACAACAGTAAACATGCCATTAACCACCCTGCTATCCCACATAACAACAGAAACTGGTGAAATAGCTTGATATCCCAAAACCTGTTAAACTAGGTAGAGTATTACTCTATACTCCCACGTGGGCATTTTGTAAGACAAAACTCGAACAAAGTCTAGCTGAGGGTATACATTACCGTACCGCCCCTGCAGCTCCCTACAGGAGCAAGTACATCCACAGCTGTATACCCTCTCAGTCCGTGTGACATTCAGGCCAATGGCAGCGCCGTAAGGGCAGCGCAGCGGCGATGCCACATTAGGATATAACAGTACCGGATGATGAAGATGGTAGCCTCAGTCCCGATTATCCACGCATGGAGTCCAGCCAGTCCGCCGCTGTAGCAGGATCCTCAAAAAACTTGGTAGAGCCGGCAAACTGCACCCTCAGTTTGCTAGGATAGAGCATGCTGTATTTCAGACCTTTGTCACGGAGATGGCGTCTGACATCCACAAATGAGCGCCTCTTTCTCTGTAGTTCCGGCGAAAAATCAGGAAAAAGCATAATGGTGGCATTTTTGTACCTCAGCTCCGACTCCCTTCTTCTGGCAGTGGCGAGGATCAGATCCCGATCTCTAAAATTGAGGAAGCGGACCAAAAATGGCCGAGGAGGCGAACCAGGAGGTCTGCGACTCGCGGGCACCCGGTGGGCGCGCTCCACTATGTAGGCCGCAGAGACCGATTGGAGATCCAAGAGTTCCTTAAAGAACGCCTCAGCAAAGGCGGTAGTATCCGGGCCTTCCACCCCCTCCGGGAGCCCCACTACCCGCACATTATTGCGGCGTAAGCGATTCTCAGCATCCTCTGAGCGTGCTGTTAACTGCTCCACTGAGCTTGGCTGGCTCCGCCCAGCTGTCAGAAGCAGGCTGTCGGCCGGCCAGTGGCCGGCCGCTCGGCCAGCTTCGGCTTTCACCTCGGCTCAGCCGAGCCGAAGCATATGCCTTCGGCTCGACCAAGCCCCCAGGCCGACTTTGGGAGCTGTACGGGCTATAGTGAATAGCCCGTACAGCAGCCCTTCGGTTCTACTGAACCGAAGTGGTCCTGGGGCCAAAGCTAGCCGAAGGATTAGCCGAAGCTATGGCTATATCCTTCGGCTGCTTTGTGAATAGACCCCATAGTGTCTCCATGTACTTTTGTTGAGCGGTACATGAAGCAATTTCTGTAAAGAACACTATTGAAATGAACCACTATAGTTTATAGCTGTATTAGCACTGGAAGCTGGCATTATACATTTACCTACACCAGCCTTCAACTATATGCTGCAGACACATACCAGAGAACAGATACTATGCCAGTTCTCCCCTATAAAGGAGTTCTTTAATCACAATAATGTTCCTGTTTAGGGCAACTAAGGGAGAAGTGAGAACCATGCATGGTTAGTCTCTGCCCAAGCAAAAGCAATAGTAATTTGGTTTTTTGCTTGATCTTTAAAACACTTTAGTGATACTGCACTGCCTCATATACATTGCATTATCAGACTGACATCTTATGTTTATGGTTCCCTTGACTTAGATATATTCCCTCTTCAAAGTCTCAGTAGGGAAGATCTCTCACATCTATAAAATTTCCCTAAAAGATTTACAACTCTTGCCAAGAACAGGTACTGGAATGTCCTACTTTGTTTTCTTCGCTTGCATTTCTCTTATTATTGTCATGCCTTGCTGATAGCATCCCTGCACTACTAGGTCCTTATCCAAGGGTAGACCTTGTAAATGTTTGGAGGTTGTTTCTAGAATTACTCACTTTCCAATGTCACACACACATGCTAGACCAAGGTCAAAGCCATTAATGGCAATATAGTGGACGTCTAAACAAACATTTCCAACTTAGATGACAAGAAGATGACATGTTCCAGGCTATACCAATACATGACAATATGAACCCTTTAAGACCCAGTTACATACAGTATATATAATAAAGGCTCTAATATTAAAAACTAACAAGTATTAGATCATGGCTCTATAAACTCATTTGTGTTATTTTTTTAAAACATATGTCAAGACAAAATTTAAAAAATACAAATTCAGTACATCTCTGCAATGCATGCACATTTTCCCAAGCGTTATTCCTTTAAGGACTCTCCAAGTGCACAAAAATACCTGTTTATGTGCCAGCAATGCACTTGACTCTTAAAGTTAAAGGAGAACTATGTCAGTGTTTTTCCCCATAATTCTCCTTAGGGTAACGGGAGGAAACAAACTACCGTCCTCCCATTACCCTAAGCTCAGTATACCACAGCTCGCGGTATACTGAGACGCTGCAGCCGGAGCAGATCCCGACTTAGAAGACGGGATCCGCCCAGCTGCGTGAGTGACAGCTGGCTCTGCCTATCTAGAGGCAGAGCCAGCTGTACCCGCCCCCTCCCCCATCCGTTCCGCCAGTCAGCGCTGGCAGATCGGAGCGGGGAGAGGTGAATCCAGCCCCTCCCCCTGTCACGGCAGAGAGCCGTGACAGGATTGAGAGGTGAGCGAACCTGGTATGTGTTCGCTCACCTCCCGATCTACTGAGCCGACCTGTGACAGTCTCATTGTCACAGGTCGGCTAGAACTATGAGGTGAGTGAAAAGCACTCACCTCATAGTTCTCCTTTAAGGTGCCCATACACCTTACAATTATCTGCAGATTTTCTGTGGTCAGATGGAAAACGTGCAACAGATTGACCCAGGTGGAGATTACTCCATCCACACATTTAAGTGTAGATGGAGGAATCTGTTGCACCTTTTCCATCTGACTCCTGAAAATCTGCAGATAATTGTAAGGTGTATGGCCAGCTTGACACTATTCGCAGGAGTTAAACCTTAAAAATGCATCCAAGTATACTTGGAGTGGTGTCTACTTTACAACACTCGCAGGGACCATGGGCAACAAATGTACCCACCCTCCAGAAGGAAGGACAGTTTCTGCACCAATCCAGAGATGATTTGAGGATCTACAGATAATTGATACACAAGCTACATGTTTGTTAATAGTTAGGGCATTTTAATGCATATTTAAGATTTAACTTCTGTGTTCAGTGTCATTTTAAGACCTGTTGGGGGCTGACAGCTTTATGAGAGAAGAGTGGTGTCAGCCTACCCAGGTGTCATTTGCTGAACTGCGCAATCACTCCCACTCTCAGATCTCTACAACAAAAAAGGCTAATCATTCTGCAGTCTAAAAAAATAACTAGCAGGGTCTTTCAAATAATGCAAGAGAGTTTGCAAAAGACACAGGACAGTTTTGAATTTCTGACAAAATCAAGTTGTTTTTTTAACTTATAGATATAGAAAACACTTTTAATGTATATTTATTAGACCAAAAGGGAGCAAATAAGAGACGTTGATTGTTAGGGTTTGCACTTTAAGATATCATATGCAGAAAACATACACAATTTTTTTCACTAAAGGGTGAAGAGTTTGGAGAAGGCAGGAGAAGTGAACAATCTAGGACAAAATAGCTCATTTGGAAAAAATTCTCCAATTCAGCTCACTTTCCTGTTCAGCTATGTTGTCCTAGATTGTTCACTTCTCCAAACTCTTCACCCTCTTGTGAATAACCCTGACAGTGTTTAAAGCATCCCTTTTGGCAATCACAATCCATATTTACTTTGGGTCGCTACATTTTTTTTAGGTCTGCAGCTGTTTATTTATGGATTATATATGAAATCAATTGGAAAAATTCCACCTTTATAAAATCCTTACCCCAATTAGAAGGTGCCTGAGCTGTTAAAAAAAATAAGAATGAGTTTTAATAACAGAATACAGTTTACATATAATAATTATAGAAAGCTGCAGTGGAACGTATCATTACACAAGTAATGTGAAAGACTACATATATGGAGAGTAGCGCTATAGACTAGGATTACCAAAACTCAAAGTTCATATATTCACATTAATGCAGAGAAGAATGACGTAAGCAAATGACCGAACAAAACTATATGGCCTATGTCTAGTGGCTTATAGGAATCATGTAGGTCCCAGCCATTTTTGATGATTATCCCGCCACTTACTACCTTATATAAACCATTTATTTAAAGTAGAATAAAAGAAAAAAGTGCAAATGAGTAAGTGTGATGATCGTAATGCAAAGTTTATAAAAAGACAGTCAACGCGTTTTTCGGGGCACAACAAATTCTCCTTCATCAGGGATGATAGTATGATTTGATTTGTTTCACCATAACTGCCAAATTTTGTATCCTTAGAGTAGCATTATTATTGATCATTTTGTGTATTCTTTGATTATTAACCACAGGATTTATCTAGAACATGACTTCATTGATTTACCCTAAATCGTAAGTCTGATAATTGTTGAGCCGCCAAACTGTGTTGGCTCTCTTTCTATTAACTTTGCACTGTGATCTATAAAGTTTTACTGGACCTTTCATACATTTATGGCGCTCTCACTAATTTGCACTTTTTTCTTTGAATTATCTCAAGGCATAGAGAGCAGCCTTGAAAGACCCAGGACCTTACTAGGTCATATATATCCCTGTAGTCCAGAGTTCCACCGATACCTATTTTTTATTAAGGTAGAACTACGCAAGCAGTTAATTACACATATTAAATGTATATGTGGCAACTGTTGCCAAATGATATGTAGTTCTGTTTAGCCGCTCATGATAATTTACTCCCCCCTTCTAGTCAGCATAGCCAGCTCCCTGACATAAAAAATTTTAAATACAGGAAAACAAGCTGTGTCATGGACTTGTCCCAGATTGTGATTGGATGGCAAAAGAACATAGGAAGACTCACTCCTCCTATCAGACTATGGAAGATTGCACAAAACATCAGAGCCTGATTGGCTTACAGTCTTTTCTTTACCTCCTGCTGTCAGAGACTTTCTGTGTAGGGATTGCAAGAAACTGATATAAAGAATCTTAGAACCTGGCTAGTGGGTTCGGGGTCTTATGAAGTTTGTATTGTTTATTGAGGAGATTTTCCCACAATTCCTGCCACTGTTGAACCATTCACCAGAACTATAAATTAGGTGGAAATCTCCCAATCACAAATACAGCAATAAAAACCTGACAGAAGTTCAAAGCATTCTCCACCCTTCCAAAATAAAATTAAAAACATTTTTTGTTGAAGTTAAGGCATGGCAAAAATGTTTTTTAAACAAGGTTTGTTAAAATTTTCTTCAACAGGCTGATAGCTTTCCAATGGAATTGCTCACTCCCATGCATCACAACAGATAAGACTTCTTCTTGAACTACCCCATTTCATGTTCCCTGGACTCACCTAGGAAACAACTAGGATGCACATGTGTATGTTAGCGTCAACTGCACAACATGTATTAGGTATCCTCATACATGCCGGATTGAGGAATAATTCTGGGGCTTTTATTAACAGTTAAAGCGGACCTTTACCCATATCTTTAAAATAACAACAAACACACCTTTAGAAATGTTTAGTAATGTCAATCTACAAACACATACTTATAGATAATTGCCGGCTTTGTATTCTTTGCATACCTTATTTCTCTTTTCTTCCCCAGTCTTCTGACAGTGGCCATGTTTACTAGCTCTCCTATTACTTCCTGGATTACTGGCACATGTGACTAGACATGTGACTAGGGCATGTAACCATGCACATCATCTCAGGGGAGGAAAATGCCTTTCCTGAGATCTCATGAGATTACAGATGAGATTTCCCAGCAGTGCTCTGCTGATGTCCATTGCTTTGGCAAACTGAAGTAACTGAGCACTTTCAAAGCAGGAAGTGAATGCTCTGCAAGTGTAAGTATTTTAAAATCACAGCATTTTAAATCAATCATACATAGAGGGATGCATTGGTAGAATTTGATTTTTGAGTGTGAAGGTCCGCTTTAACTCTAAACTGGTAAGCTGTAAAGATTTCTAAAGCATTCCCTATTGGCAATTTTGGGTATCTTCGTTTTTTTGCTTTTCTTTTAGCAGACGCACACAATTGTGAGGCTTGACATATATTTACTAAACGTCTCAACAGCTCATATTTTATATTTAACAAAAAGAGTATGGGTTTTAATGTGTTTGTGGGCACAAAAATTAATTTGAGGGTATTTTTGTTTGCTGAAAATATAGATTTGATAAACAGTGGTGCAAATGTGGTGCAACATAAAGCAAATTGTTACTACTATCATATTTTTCTATATGTCCTCTATTTTTACAAAATATATACAAGTATTTTTACAGGTATCCAAGGTTGTAGACATGTGCACCAGCAAAAAATTAGTTTAGTTTCGTTTTGATTCGGATTTTCGTTTTTCGGATTCGGGTCCGCAGCTAAATTTGTTTCGGGATTCGGATTCGGACGAATTTCGTTAGCGGTAGTCCGGTCGAAATTTCGTTTATTGGACGAAATTTCGTTAGCAACAAAGTGACATTAGAAAAAAAATGGTTTTTGTTTTTTTTGTTTACAGTCTGCAGAAGATGAAAAAGAAAAAAACAAAAAAAGCGTGAGGTTCCCCCCAATTCATACCAGACCCTTTAGGTCTGGTAGGAATGTTAGAAGGGACCCTCCCCAAGTTAAAACAAAAAAAAAGTGCGTGGGGTTCCCCCAAAATCCCTACCAGACCCTTTAGGTCTGGTAGGAATTTTAAGGGGGAACCCCAGCCCCAAGAATTGGGGGGGAAAACGTGGGGTCCCTAACAGTCCTACCAGACCCTTGATCCAAGCACTGGCCCGGCAGGCCACGTTCCCTCGGCATTGGGAGGGTGTCCCCGTGCTCATGGGGACAAGGGCCTCTTCCTCACGACCCTGTGGAAGGTGGTTGTGGGGGTCTGCGGGCAAGGGGGCTTATTTGCATCGGGGTACCCCTTTAAATAAGGGGGCACCCAGATGCCGCCCTCCCCCCTTGTGAATGATTAAGGGGTACTTGTACCCCTACCCATTCACTAAAGGGTTAAATCAAATAGTTAGTAAAAAGTTCAGACTTTTAGATAAAATCCTTTAATTGAAAAAATAAATAAAAAAATGGCTCCATCCATGTAATCCAGCATCAATCATGATGCACGACCCCCGTCGACCCACAGAAAAAACTCGACCCAAAATGATATTCAGCCTGAATGTCAACAGGCGTGATGTCACGGCTCGCTCCGCCCATTTGACATTCTCAGCCGTCAAATACTACATAGCATTTCGGAAACTCCCGAGTGCTATTCGTGAGTTTCCAAATGCTATTCATGTCAGTGAGCCGAGGTGTCATAATGCTTTTCATTTGACAAAAAAAAACATTTTTTTTTTCTGTCACTTTGCTGATAACGAAATTTCGTACAAAAAAAACAAAATTTCGACCGGACTACCGCTAACGAATTTCGGGAAATCGGGAATTCAGATTCGTTTGCATTCGTTATAGCTGTAATTCGGAATTCGGATGCATCCAAAGCTCAGAATTTCCGGATTCGGAACGAAACGAATCGCACATGTCCACAAGGTTGACTTTAGAGATTTATTGCCTGCAGGTGCTGTTTTTATGCTTATCAGAGATCCCCCAGGCTATAACAACATACAAATAAAAATAATTGCATGCATGATTTAGAGTGCATTCATGCATAACCGGTATTTGTTCACAGACACCCGAAAACATTATCTTTGTTTACTGAATCGACATCTAGGAAAAATAAAAAAAGATAATCTATTTTTTTACCATAGAGAGATATTGGATAGCCATAGTACTGCCCTGCAAAAGAGAAGAAAAGCAAATATTGATGGTATAAAGCACTCAATATAGAATTGGATTCAGTTTAGTATTAAGGCAGCACATCATGTGTACATGATTGTCAAATGCAATGTGAAAAGTTGATACAAGTGCTTCAATATAAAAATGTCTACATCAGTTGAGGGGCCTAGGGTATTCCCTGTGTTGCAAGCCACACAAACCCTTATAAAATCTGAAGTATCCAATTGACTAGTCAGTGTATACTATTGGCTATCACCAACTATGCCAGAAAATGTTGATCACATGAAGCTACTCACATTGAAGAGCATAATGTTTTCTGAAGATTATAGCCTAAAACCTGAAATCTGTTTTTTTACCTGATAGTCTCTTCTTCAGTGAATGTTGGAGATAATCTTACTGTTACTCCCATCATGCTGGGAAGCTCAGCTCTAGCTGATGTCTGTTAAATCTACAGACAATAAGTAGTCAAATGTCACTTCTTCTAGCCCAACAGCAGTCTTCCAAAGTGATGCAGCATGGCTAAACACCACTGACGACACTATCTTATCTACTTGCCTGTAAATAGTTACATAGTTACATAGTATTTGAAATTGAATAAAGACAAAGGTTCATCAAGTTCAACCTTTCTGTCTCTATGTGTGTTTGTGCGTGCATGTGTGTGTACTGTATATGAGTTCCTGTGTGATCTAGTTTTTAAGAGTAGCAGGTACTGTATGTTATGGTCTGTAAGGAAGGTATCTAAATTATTTTTTAATGATTCAATACTCTCTGCTGATACCACTTCTTGTGGAAGAGAGTTCCAAAATGTAACCACTCTAACTGAAAAGAAGCCCCTACGCCCTTTGTGGTTAAATCTTTTCTTCACCAATTTTAGGTGGTGTCCTCTAGTCTTTATTTAGGGAAATTACACTAAAAAGTTTATTGCTGATTTTGCCATCACCACTAAACATTTTGTACATCAAAATCATGTCCCCTCCTAATCGCCCCACTTCCAGTGTGAACAAGTTTAAATTTAGCAACCTTGTCTCATAGCTTCTAGCATTCTCCAGCCCTTTAATTATTTTTGTTGCCCTTCTCTGGACTCTCTCTAGCTGAAGGACATCCTTTCTGTGAGTTGGTGACCACAACTGAACCGCATACTCAAGATGAGGTCGAACCAGTGATCTATAAAAGTGGCAAAATTATTACTTTGTCTCTAGAGTACATTTCCTTTTAATGCATGATAGTAGACTGCTAGCTTTGTTTGCGACAGCCTGGCATTGCATGCTATTGTTCAATCTGTGGTCTACAATGACCCCCAAATCTTTTCCCATTTCTGACTTCCATAGTGGATTACCCATTAATGTGTATTCCACTTGCCTATTTTTAACCCCAAAAAGCATTACATTACATTTTCAACAGTAAACCTCATCTGCCCACTCCCCTATGTTATCCAGGTCCTCCTGTAATGTTATAATGTCTGAGCTCGTGTCTATTACACTCCCAATGTTAGCATCATCTGCAAACACAGAAACATGACTATTAACACCTTCCCCAATATCATTAATAAACAGTTTAAACAGTATTGGGCCTAGCACAGAACCCTGGGGCACACCTCTCTCGACCTTAGACCCATTTGAAAAAGAGCCATTTACCAATACTCCCTGGACATGATTCTGTAGTCAGTTCTCTATCCATGTACACACATTTCATCTATGTTTGTAATATACTGTATGACTACTGTTTTTTTAAAGCTCTACTGAAATATGTAGAATGTGGTCGTTAACAAAATAGAAATGCACAGAGGTTGGTTTAATCCTGCGTTTCATAGAGGTTTTACAAAGGAAATTATTAGCAGCATACAGAAAATGGAGGTCCACCTATTGTAGGCACCATAGCAGCTATGCTGCAACTACAGACCATATGAACTAGTGTTGTCTGAAACATAAATGAGCACCATACCATGGCATGTACACTGGTGTACAACCCCAATTCCAAAAAAGTTGGGATATTGTGTAAAAAATCTACATAAAAACAGAATGCAATGATTTGCAAATCTCATAAACCCATATTTTATTCTCAATAGAAAATAGAAAACATATTCAATGTTTAAACTGCGAAAATGAACCATTTTTAGGAAAAAAATAAGGTAATTTTGAAATTGATGGCAAAAACGTCTCAAAAAAGTTGGAACAGGGCAGCACAAAACTGGCAAAGTGAGTAGTTCTAACAAGGAAGAGCTGGAAGAACATTTTGCAACTAATTAGGTTAATTTGCAACAGGTCAGTAATATGATTGGGTAAAAAAAGAGCATCTTAGAGAATCAGAATGTCTCAGAAGTAAAGATGGGCAGAGGTTAACCAATCTGTGAAAAGCTACGTCTAAACATTGTTGAACAATTTAAGAATAATGTTCCAGAATGTAAAATTGCAAATACTTTAAATATATCATCATCTACAGTACATAATATCATCAAAAGATTCCAAGAATCTGGAGAAATCTCTGTGTGCAAGGGACAAGACTAAAATGCAATATTGGATGCCCGTGATTTTCAGCCATCACTGCATGATTCTGTGATGGACATCACTGCACGGGCTCAGGAATACTTCCAAAAATGACCGTCTGTGAACACAGTTTGCCGTGCCATCCAAAAATGCAAGTTAAAGCTCTATCATGCAAAAAAAGAGCAATATCTGAACATGATCCAGAAATGCCACCACCTTCTCTGGGCCAAAGTTCATTTAAAATTGTCTGTTGCAAAGTGGAAAACTGTTCGTGATCAGATAAATCGAAATTTGATATTCATTTTGGCAACCAGGGGTGCCACATCCTCTGGACTAAAGACGAGAGGGAGCTTCCGGCTTGTTATCAGCCTGCATCTCTAAAGGTATGGGGGTGCATTAGTGCATATGGATTGGGCAGCTTGCAGATCTGTAAAGGCACCATCAATGCTGAAAGATATATCCAGGGTTTAGCGCAGCATATGCTTCCATCCAGACAATGTCTTTTTCAGGGAAGGCCTTGCATGTTTCAGCAGGACATTGCTAAACCGAATACTGGATCTAAGACAACAGCATGGCTTTGTAGTAGAAGAGTCCAGGGGCTTAACTGACCTGCCTGAAGTCCAGACCTTTCACCATTTGAAAATATTTGCCGTATCTTGAAAAGAAAAATACGACAAAGAAGACCCAGGACGTTTTGAGCAGTTAGAATATAATATCAGGCAAGAATGGGACAACATTCTTCTTCCAAAACTCCAGCAACTGGTCTCCTCAGTTTCCAAACATTTACAGCGTGTTGTTAAAAGAGGAGGGGATGCTACACTGTGGTAAACATGGCCCTGTCCCAACTTTTTTGAGAGGTGTTACTGCCATCAATGTCAAAATTACCTTATTTTTATTCATAAAATGGTACATTTTCTCAGTTTAAACATTTGATTTGCAAATCATTGCATTCTGTTTTATGTAGATTTTACACAGTATCCCAACTTTTATGGGTTGCCTCATAATTGATGAGCTGGATCCAGGAACCAAAGGGTCTTTTGACTAACATCTAGGAGAACTTTCTGGTTTCAGATTGGGATTGTGGTTTGGAATGTGTAGTGCTTATGTGTTCACTTCAAACGTGGGTAGCTTCAAGTTCTTTAATATTCAATTAGGGCTTTTCCACCCACTTTTAATTAAAATAAAAGTTCCTTTACATCAGGTTTTCCCTTGTAGGGGTTGCCAACATCACATAAAACAAAATAAACTGTTTTATCCTACTGGCTATCTTGGTCCACACAGTCCAAGAGTCTACCACTGCACAGATATCAACTCACAGGCGTCATTGGTCAATTCAGGCACTCTCCAAGTGTCTGCCTGGCCACACTGCTCCCATGCAGCATGACATCTCCTGAGGAGGGAGGAGTACATCTGGCTAATATTGAGGTTTGGCTACCAGGTAAGATGTGGACCTAGGAATGGAGGCTTTGTCCCACTTAAAGACTACAGGACCTAGACCAGAACTTATTTAGCTCTGAGATAAAAATGCAGTTATTCCCTCAATTATTTGGTCTAACTCTCCACCCTGTATTTCCAGAAAAGCATTGCAAGTGTTGCTTGCAGAAGGAGAGCTCACTTATCCATTATGCTGGTCATGCCTATCCCTAAAAGTTTGACAAGATTTAGGTTGCAGCAGCTAGCTGCTACGTTTGTGATTACTCCTTCTCAATGTATTGTTTGATTAATGAAGTTGTGTATATTAATACCGTCATAATGGAGGTGGGGTATTCAGTAAAGCATGCACAACACTTTTTTTTCTTAAGCAAGGCTATGGAATCCACCCACTGCCATCTGCTGTCAGTCACAAGGGTTGCAGATCTGATGGGGAACTTCTTTCTATGAGTTCTCCATCAGGCTACGCCCAACCACAGCAAAAATCCAGCCCACTGTGCCTGTATGTGTGACAGGTGCAGTTGCCGGGCCGGAAGCTCAGCAATTCTAAACATGTGATTTTCTGAATCCCAGCATTACTGAACTGCACAGCTGCACTTATGAACAAAAAAGCGCCAAATGGGACTGCTCCACCAGAATAACAAGTGTGCAATTGAGTGCAAAGTCTGTTTTAAAAGAGAGGGATGTAATAGAAAATCTGCAGGACGCTGCCCCAAACCAACCAGGGGGACTGCAAAATCTGGGGAAAAAGCACAAACGAGGGGCGCCTTTCCTGGTGCAGACAAATTTATTTAAGATAAAAACAATAGTGGATGAGAAACATACTCACAAAGGTCGACATGATTAAAGCATTGTAAGTGAATACATGGACCAAAGAAGAAGCCAGTGATAGCTGCACAGCCGTGCCTGTGTACCAGCAAGGTAGGCTGTGATGATAACGCGTTTCCGGGGTCACGCCCCTTGTTTGTGCTTTTTGCACAGCTGCACGGTCAGGTATGGACACTCCAGGCTCAGATCCAGTACTGGTGACAGATTCATGTGCCCATATGTGTCTACAACACTTTTTATGAATTCAGGGTTTGCCTCTATGAAGGTATAATGGGCTGAGGGGGAAGGAGTGTGTGATTGTGTGTATGAGTGTTTGCCTGTTTGTCTTGTCTCTGTACTACTCATGCTGGTTGTGATGTCCAGTAGTAATGAGCTTTGGGTTTGGACCAAACCTGAATTCATTTCCAAAGACCGAAAGAGCCTGATATGGATTTTGGGGTTCAACCCTATGTCAGGGTTTTTTTTTTTTTTTTATTATGTCTGTGGTATTTATGAATGTTATTTGGATTAAGGAATAAATACCTGTCATAGTTTAATATCATCTTGGCCACTTTGTAAAGCAGCTGAGAAATATAATTTGTGGGCATTTAAAATGGTATTTTTTTTTTTTAAAGTGTGTTTTAAAAAATGTTTTGGTAAATGTCAGTTTTGCTGTGCAGTATACTTCGAGCAGATGCACCACTTCACAGGCAGGATTAGGGCATCCCTCAAGCATAAAAGGAATTGTGCCTTTCTAATGTTGCCCTTTACTGAAAGCATTAATAAAAGAGCTGCTCCTCAAAGCATATTTTTTTTACACTTGTTTTTTATGCATTGCTACATGTCTACCCTGGCAGTGCTCAGCTACCCATAGCCTTTGTTACACAATCCATTGCCTATTAGCCCTTTAATACATTACACAGTTTATCAAGAGTTAATGTTAAAATCCTTACTCTGAAATGGACTTGTAAGAGGAGAGAAGCAGCTCTGGTGTGAACAAAAGGCCATTGACATTGGCCCTTGAAATGCCAAAAGCAATTATACTGTCCAGGCTAATGATTCTAACCCACACTTATCTCTTTTAAAAAAAACAGAATACTATGCCCTCAGTTACCCACTGTTGATCCAGAGGAAGGCAAAGAAAAAAACCCCTATAAAGCATGGTTCAATTTCCTCCAATAGGGGAAAAAGAATTCATGTGAAGACAGCCTCTATTGTTAAATAAAGTTTTGACAGAATAACTGTCTACATAATTCAATTCGATTTCTATCCCTTCCAGGTGAAGTTACTGTACCTAAAAATCATTATGAAGGTAGTACAATTTAAAAGAGATAATACTTACATTCTCCTTGTGTATAAAAACAGACGGAAATATTGAGTTTTTCAGAAAAAGGAAAAAAAAAAAAATCAGTACATGAATATTCTACAAATCAATTTTTAATCTGTAACATTGATAAAACAATATGAATAAGACAAAAAATATGGCAGTTCTTTGAATTAGTTCCATTAATAAGTATCAGGAGATTCCCCTTCATTTCCTGTTAGGTCACTGTGGCAGAAAATGAGAAGAATCTCCTAAAACATGTTTTATTAGTTAAACAGTAAAAGGCTAGAATAGCTGTCAGTTTTTTTTTGCTGTCTGTAAGGCCCCTTTCACATCAGGTCCGCCTCTCAGTTTTTCAGGCGAACCCGATCAGATGCCCAATGTAAGTCTATGAACGGCGATGTGTAAATGGACGAGCGTCCATTTACACTCAGTTACTCCTGACTCTAGCCGGGGGCGGAAAAATGAATGGATCAGAGATCCGTGTCGCCAGATCGGGGGTAATCTGATGTAAATGGACACTGTTTACATCCGATTCCCCATAGACTGACATGTTGTCGATAGAGGAAAAAACTGTACAGACACCAATGTCACAGTGGTGACAACTGATCTGTACTACTGTGATCAGGAGAGGATCCGTGCAATGCTACTGGGACAAAGACAGCAATAAAAGTATGATAAAGATATGTAACCTTTTCCTACTTGATCAAAAAATGACCTAGCTTTATAGTTAAAGCTAACATTTGTATGAAACCTGTTCATGCCCAGCTCCAATGAAAACTGTTATCTGCTTCTCCACTGTGGATTTCCCCTCGCTCCCTGTCTTGGGAACAGAGAAACAGGACGTAATGGAAAATGTCTCCAATGGGGGCAAGGCTAGAAGGAAAATGCTTTTCAGTAGGGTGAAAAAGGTTAGGACCTCTAAGGTCCACACAGAGAGCGGCAGAGAAAGAGAGAAAAAGAGAAGATAGAGGGGGAGAGTAAAAGATAAAGTAAGCAGCAGGGTCATAGAGAGAGAGATACAAATTAAAACAGAATATAAAAACAGAGGAAAGGGAGGAAAGCAAGGAAGAAAGAAAGGAGTAATAGAGAGAGCTAAAAAGAGAATAAAAGCAGAAAATAAAAAAAAGTAAAGGGAAGAGGAAGGAAATGAGGAAGGAGAGGAAAGGACTGGGAGGAAGTGAGGAAGGAAAGAAGAAAGAAAAGATGGAAGGAAGATGAAAACGGCAAAGTAAGTGGGGGAAAGAGCTAGTGTACATATGGAATACAAGCATGTTTAACATTCGTACCTTCAACAAATTTATCAGCAACTAATGTTTCTTCCTCTATCTCATCAGGTTTTGTAACCACCATAGATGTTAAAGGAGTCACAAACTTGAACTTCAGAGAGAGATCCAACGCCTGTTTTTTCAGTTTCTCTTTCTCTGATGGATCTGCAGAAACTCTTCATGAAAACAAGATGATTTTAGAATCATATAAACAAACACTGTTTTATATATTGTACAACCCCAATTACAAAATAGTTGGAACGCAGTGTAAAATCTACATAAAAACAGAAGGCAATGATCTGCAAATCCCATAAACCTATATTTTATTCACAATAGGTAATAGAAAACATGTCAAATGTTTAAACTGAGAAAATTTACAATTTTAAGAAAAAAAATAAGTAGGAGATTTAGAAATTGATGGCAGCAACACACCTCAAAATAGTTGGGACAGGGCCATGTTTACCACAATGTAGCATCCAATCTTCTTTTAACAACACTCTGTAAACGTCTGGGAACTGAGGAGACCAATTGCTGGAGTTTTGGGAAAGGAATGTTGTCCCACTTTGCCTGATATAGGTTCTAACTGCTCAACAGTCCTGGGTCTTCTTTGTCAATTGGTGAAAAGTCTGGACTGCAGGCAGGGCAGTCAAGCACCCAGACTCTTCTACTAAGAAGCCATGCTGTTGTCACAGTTGCAGTGTGCGGTTTAGCATTGTTCTGCTGAAATATGCAAGGCCTTCCCTGAAAAAGACGTCGTCTGGAGCATATGCTGCTCTAAAACCTGTATTTATCTTTCAGCATTGATGGCGCCTTTCCAGATGTGCAAGCTGCCCATTCCATACACACTAATGCACCCCTATACCATCAGAGATACATGCTTTTGAACTGAGCGCTGATAACAAGCCAGAAGGTCCCTCTCCTTTTTAGTCCAATGGAGGCTGTACCCATGGTTGCCAGAAAAAATATCAAATTTTGATTTGTGTGACCACCGAACATTTTAAATGAGCTTTGGCCCAGAGAAGACAGTGGTGTTTCTGTATCATGTTCACACATGGCTTCTTTTTTACATGATTTGAAATGGAGTGACCTAAATCAAGGCACAGGATGCCACACCGCTGAAAATGGTATATCAAAAATTAGAAAAGTTGGGGTCTTTTGGGCAGCCGACTGACAACATACAAACCAAACATTTGTTTAGAAAATATAATTTTATTTGATTAAAAAGTGAATAGAATTAATAAAATTGACAACATGATTCCCCTATGAGCTCACTCCACACTAATTAAGTTCATTCATATAAGGATGACATTCAGAGACTTATGCAATGAAGCATGATTGACATAATAATTAAAATATTCATTGACACAATACGTGATTGGTATAAGGAAAGGTGATGGAGGAGCTTGATTTTCTGGATGTTTCGCGCTGAAATAGCGCTTCTTCAGGAGATGGAGAGGGAGGTTGTCTATGCAATGGGCCCTCAACCCCAGTGGAGGCAGACCCAATCAAGAGATGACGGAGGTACCTTGTTTAAAAAGCAGAACAAAAATTAGAGGATACCATTTGGGGCCTCAAAAGGAATCATAAAACTAATCTGAGTATCAGTGGGAACCACCCGCTGTACCATATCGTCCTTGCTGGACATAGTGATTGAAATAAGTACATACCACTGCTCGCAGAGGATTGGAAGTGGATTCAAAAGATTGTCGGTCAGCGACGTGAGGTAGCCGTTCCTCTCTCGATATCGAGCCCCCAGCAGCTAATACAGCCCTCTCAGGCTGTACATTGACGCTGGGGGCTCGCGTGGGTGCTAATAACGGCGCTCCCCTGGTGACGTCATTGCGTCGTCATCTGGTCCAAAACAGGAAACGCCCCCTATGCGAGTCGCCGGGGAGTCACCTCATGCTTTTACTCTCTCACCGTCTGAGCCGGGTGGAACGATTGGGACGCACACAGACTCCAAGGATAGGTGATATATTTACATACATATATCCACCTGTTTACCATACCACTAGACAAGTTCAAGTGGCTGTGTTAGAAGTTCAATGATGTTTATATTTTCTATATATATCTTTCTTAAATTGCATAGACAACCTCCCTCTCCATCTCCTGAAGAAGCGCTACTCAGCGCGAAACGTCGAGAAAATCAAGCTCCTCCATCACCTTTCCTTATACCAATCACGTATTGTGTCAATGAATATTTTAATTATTATGTCAATCATGCTTCATTGTATAAGTCTCTGAATGTCATCCTTATATGAATGAACTTAATTAGTGTGGAGTGAGCTTATAGGGGAATCATGTTGTCAATTTTATTAATTCTATTCACTTTTTAATCAAATAAAATTATATTTTCTAAACAAATGTTTGGTTTGTAAGTTGTCAGTCGGCTGCCCAAAAGACCCCAACTTTTCTAATTTTTGATATTCTTTTTTACATGATAGAGCTTTAACTTTTAGCATTTTTGGATGGCACAGCGAACTGTGTTCACAGACAGTGATTTTGGAAGTATTCCTGAGCCCATGCAGAAATGTCTATCACAGAATCATGCCTGTTTATAATGTAGTGACGTCTGAGGGCCCGAAGATCACCAGAATTCAATATTTTGTTTTGGCTTTATCCCTTGCGCACAGAGATTTCTCCAGATTTTGATATTATGTACAGTAGATGATGATATACCGTGTTTTGCGGTCCATAAGACGCACCGGACCATAGGACGCAGGGAGGTCCGGCGCGCCTTATGGAGCACTCGACAGACTGTAGCTTCTGTCACAGCTTCTATGACAGAAGCTGTGACAGAAGCTGCAGTTAGTGACCGCTGAGACAGGTGGCGCTGTGATTACCTCCGTTCTTCGTCTACTCTATGGTAATCTCGATCGTCGCCGCTGCTCGGTTTTAATACGAGTGATCTCATTAGATCACTCGTATTAAACGAGCATTGGCTCCTACTGCTGAACTCGATCGCCGCCGCCGCTGCTCGGCTTTAATACGAGTGATCTCATTAGATCACTCGTATTAAAGCCGAGCAGTGTCTCCTACTACTCGCCCGGCGCCCGAAACTGCATGTCTCGGGCGTCGGGATTCGCTCCATAAGACGCAGGCACATTTTCCCCCTCTTTTTGGGGGAGGGGGAAAGTGCGTCTTATGGAGCGAAAAATACGGTATTTCAAGTCTTTGCAATTTTATGTTGAGCAACATTATTCTGAAATTGTTCGACAATATTTAGATGCAGCTTTTCACAGATTGGTGAACCTCTGCCCATCTTTACTCCTGAGACAATCTGACTCTCTAAGATGCTCTTTTTATACCCAATCATGTTACTGGCCTATTGCTAATTAACCTAATTAGCTGCAAAATGTTCTTCCATCTCTTCCTTGTTAGCACCACTTACTTTGCCAGCTTTCTGTTGCCTTACACCAACTTTTTTGAGTCGTATTGCTGCTGTTTTTATGTCGATTTTACACCGCGTCCAAACTTTTTTGGAATTGTGGCTGAATCATTTATATAATACTAGTTTATATTTTAATAAGAAATGCAATCAGGTTTTCCTGCAAAAAGAATTGTATTTCACTGCCCTATACAGGTGATGTCTGTTTTGGCCTATCAGTTTTACCACCCAATCGCTTTTAAAAACCATGATCCATAGTAAGTTGCACTAGAATGGACTAGCTGCTAGGAGAGATGCTGTCATATTGTCAGGTGCGTCCGCGGGCAAGCAGCACGGAGGGAACCCGCTGGCAGGAAGCAGCCTGAAAAGTCCGAAGGCAAGGTAACAAGGGGCAATCCAAAGGGGTAGTCAAGTGAAATCTGAGGTCGCGGCAGGCAGCAAAGGGTCAGAGGCGATAGTCGGTCCAAGGTCAGTACAAGGGAAGTCAGCAGAGGGTTCAGGAAACTGGCAGCAAGGCACATAGGAGGGGAGCTTCGTATGTCACACCATGAGGTGAAATAACTCAGCAATAAGCCAGGGCTCTGGCCAGGTTTTTATAGCTAGGGGGTGTGAGTCCACCCCCTGGTCACCGAGGCAACCAGGAGGCTTCCCTCCCCGGGAGCCAATGGCAGACGAGAGGCTGGGGAACCTCCCCCGGCACCTGAGGCCTAAACAGACGCATGCGCAGTGGCCGTTGGAGCACCCGTGGTTCTGCCAGGCCGAAGGGAGGCCTGCACCCTACGCTGTACCCTCTGACCCCGTGGGGAGGTGACGCCCCCGGCATCCTGACACATATGTCCTAAAAATGGAATAGAACTAGTTTATTGGTTCTCGACATAACAAATTAAAGCTAAGGGGTCAGTTGTTCAAACAGCCCAAAGATCTCCCATGGTAGCTAAAGAGTAAAGTGAGGTATATAACTAGTCTTTTCAAGAACTTTAATTATGCTGAAGAATAGTGTTAAATCTTAAAATATTCAATAAAGATTTGTGAAGTGGTAAAGATCTTTTTAGCAAACCTCTAACACTTTGAAATCTCAATAGGCATACATGTTTATAGTGAGTTACTCTGCCGCATGTGCTTGTTGTGGTAAGTTAACTTCTTTCTGTAATAGCATGATCCATTACCCATTACACCACTGCTACCAGCAATATCAAATATTACTTACCACTAAGCCTCCTTTCCCAGCAAGCTAGGCACTCAGTAACAACTATGTCAAACCTTTAAGTCTTCGCCAGCAGGTATGAAGAGCTGGCTTATAAAATTGTAATACAATGGTACAGGGTTCCCTGGTTGCTGCACAAAATCATTGCCTCCGTCCCTAACCTTTGCTGGTGATGTGGTTCGGCCGTAGGTATGATGACACACATATTTTGGTCTTGTCCACGCTTGTGATCCTTTTGGGATCAGGTTCTTGGAATTATTGAAAATTTGACCATGATGAACCTCAGAGACAAACCTGCTGCTTGTCTGTTACACCTTACAACTAAACCAAGCTCTAAATATCGCCATTCCCTCACATATAATTTGCTGAACGCTGCCAGAGCGTGCATACCCTTGATGAGGAGAGAATTTCAACCTCCCTCCGTTCAGCTATGGTTTTCTAAAGTCCAAGACATTTTTACTATGGAGGATCTCACGGCCTCGCTGAATAATACAGAAGGGAAATGTAACTCCACATGGGGTCCCTGGATATATTACAGAAATTCCTCCCAATGCTCTCAATTTCATTCTCAGTCTTGACTGGGGGGATGTCCCCATGTGTCCTATTATACTTTCCCAGCACAACTAACTGCTGGCCACTATTTCTTGCACTGGTTCCGTTTACCGTTGGAGTTTACCACATCTCTCTTTAGCAATGTTACTATGCTTAATTTTTAAAGTGTATTTTGTGCTTACCTGAGAAGGTAATATTATACCATTGTACTTCTGTTTGTATCTACCTTATCTCGTATGGCAATTGCATTTAGGTGACAAGTTTATCTTTTGCCCTCTGTTATCTTGATTCAGTCAATAAAGAATTAAAAAAAATAATCTTACAGCATTTCTCAAAAGGGATCAGTTTTTCAAACAGCCCTCAGATTTAAAAGTTAGTTAGTTGTATAGATAGGCTTTCCATGAACTTTATTTTTCCCTGAGAATATTGTTAAATCTTAAAATGTGTTAAAAGAGCTTTTCAACAAACCTCTAACACTTTGAGAGCTCAATAGGCATACAGGTTCAATGTGAGTTATTCCGCTGCACGTGGTTGTTGCGGTATCTCTCTGTAATAGTGTGATCCATTAACCATTACACCACTGCTACTGCATATATAAACTGTGACTTAGTGCTTAGCTTCCTTTGCCAAGCAGGCAAGGTACTCAGTAACAACATTTTGAATCTTAGAGCATTCCTGAGCTTGCAAACAAAAGTTGTCAATTATACCATAAAAGGTATCATTTAAAGCCCATCTCCAGGGGAAAAAAAGAAAGACTACCCTTGCAAGTAGGCTACCCCACACTGTAAGGATTACTACTTGATTTTGTCTAGGTGTATTATGTAAACCTTTTTTCTTCCCTGATCTGCGCTCCCACAGGCTCCACGAATGGTGCCCAGAATCTTTTCCCCCCTCCATTCCGACATTGGAGGTCCACTGATGTAATCACGTCTAATGTAGAGCCCATAGCACAATACATGAAGACACACAGGGAAAGTCCATAAGCCAGAGCAGAGGGGAGAGAGATGAGTGCCAATCACCTGTGGAGCGGGGAGCAGGGATCAGGTAAGTAGAAGACATTTACACAAGACCCCTAGACATAAACAAGCAGTTTATGCTTGCAGTGCTGGATTAGCTGCACTGCAAGGGTAGATTTTATTCTCAGAGATAGGCTTTAACTGTTTTCTGAAATCTTCTAAGGCAGCTTTACAAATTGTTTTGGAATCTCTTGATGGAAAAAATATTCAAATAATTGTAGCCAGGTAAATTTCTTATTAGGATGCTAATAATATTATATACAAACATACCGTTTCTCCAGGAGTTGCTGTATGGTGAGGTAGGCCCAAAGCCGCTCAGTGAAGTCACCAAATATGTACTCCTGCTTTTTGCTCACTCCATCCGTATCTTGGAGTTGAACATTTTCACTGTATTTCAGTAAATTATCTGCCTGTTTAAGTAACATAGACATAACTCAATATCTATATAAATCTAGTATACTCAGGAAGCACATCATAAAACTTTCAAAAGAATCTTTAACAATGCTATTTTAATGTTTACAATACAAACTTCAAGGCATGACAGTTTACTGAGTAAAACACACTTCTCTGTCTGTCTGAGGTAGTCCTCAAACTACAGCACCTTTCTAGCACCCAGCAATTTATATGGCACTATTGGCCAGTATGATCTCCTGCCTGATGTGTCCTGTATAGTTCATGTCATCTGGCCACTAGGGAGCAGTGCAGGATATTTAGCATATTCAAAGATAAGTGAACAACATTGCTGGGGGGCTTTTCTAACCCCACTGACGATGGGACTCTATTCCTCCACTGACTCCAAAGATGGGACACTATTCTTCTTACTGACTTCAAGGGAGGGGAAATATTGGTCCCACAGACACCAAGGATGGGGCACTATTTCTCCCACTGACTCCGAAGATGGGACACTATTCTTCTTATTGACTGCCAGGGTGAGGAAATATCGGCCCTGCAGACACCAAGAATGGGGCATTATTCCTCCCACTGACACCAACAATAGGGCACAAATATTTCCACTGACCACCAATCGATTCCTGCTGGGTCAGGGACCGATGGAATTTGTTGAGTTGGAAGTCCACGGGACCCCAGATGACTGCATTCCTAACAACACACAGTCCCGTGACATGCTCTGCTGGTTTAGCTGGGGAATACTGGGTAGTAAACTGTGTGTGGGTTGCAGATCCTAATGTGGATATGGATACTTGTGAGTAAGGTGTGTGTGCTCTGGGTCACAAATCTTACTGGTGGCATGGATACTGGCAAGTGTGGTACATGTGCTGTAGTGCAGACCTCATTGGTTGTAGGTTTACTAGGGGGTGGGCAGTGTGCGATAAAGTGCAAATCTTTTGGTGATATCAATAGCAGGGAGTAAAGCGTGTGCTGGAATGCAGATCCTTTTCATAGTATGGATTGACTCAGTCAAAAACAATATGTTTTCTTAGATAGCACATTTAACAGGACAGTATTTATACATACCCCTTCTGCCTTTACATCTACAGAGAAAACATTCAGATCATTATCAATTATTCGTCCAGCAACCACAATTTCACTGCCATCAAAGTAATGTTTGAAGCTGTTCTGGGTGAGGTTTGCAATGGCATTTTCAGGATATTCCATTTTAATATCCAACAATGTTGGGTTGGCAATTTCAGTATAAAATCCCTGAGATACAAGAAAAGAATATCGGGTCAATTAGAAGAAGAAGCATTTTAGAGAGAATACCTACAGTATAACCCATTGCGATCAAGTTGTTGTCTTTTATAGTTTGCATTGTCCAATGGAAGATGTTTCTAATTGTGCACTCTTAGGGGGTGGGGATGCGAGGAAGTAATCCAGCACTTTACACAATGGAATAAAGATATATTGGTTTCAATTTATATATTTTTATTCAATATCAATTAGATATTCAATGTAAAAGGCATTTGAGAAAATGTCAAGTGGGTAGGAATGAGCTTCAGGTTCGACCTGAACCCAAGTAATTTTCGATTCAGGAAAATGGCAGACTAATGCTGCCGTTCATGTTCAGAATCAATCACCAAAAATGCACTTCCTGTGGTCAGGTGACTAAGAAGGGTCAATCATGGGTATTTTCTCATCTGCCAGTCCTTCCATATGAATGTTAGGGTTCCCAGCAGCTTTTCAGTTCAGTGTGTTTTGGGGGACAACTTGGAGTAGTAAGGAACAGATCACAGAGTGTTTTCATGGAGGCATAGGTGCTGCTGGTGATTGTTGAAAATGTCAATGTTTATAAGAAGCCACAGACACACCAAGTGTCAGACAGTACCGTAGCCGATTAGGGACCGATCACAGAGTATTTGCAGGGAGAAACTTTTTGTGTGTGTTAGCAACAACTTCACGTTTAGCCGTTAACCCCCCCCTTTTTTTCACGTTTCTATATTTGTTTTTACATTCAGGAAGGTTAAAAAAAAAGGGGGTGAGGTTGGGGTTTAGTTTTTAGTAGAAGTGCTTAAATACTGTGCACAGAATGATTACAATATTTTGGGAGATTTTTTTAGTCAAATAAATACTAGTGTTGATCTCTTCATTAAAATCTGCTCGGTGTCTCTTTTTTGCAAAATGCAGCCCATTACATTATTTTGTGTTTTTTCCTGGTTAAAAGCCGACTGGTGTGGGTCCTTTTTAAAATGCGGCCTAGTGAAAGTGAACTCTGTGCATGTAGTCAATGCAAAATTTTTCTAGTGAAATAAATAAATATACTCTAATGTTTTTTTTAGTTTTTTTTAAATTAGCTTGCTAATGTCCGTCTTCTTCAAAATGGAGCCTAGTAAAAGTGATTAAAGACTTTGCATAGTCACTACAATATTTTGGGGACTATTTTCAGTAAAATATATACACTCAAATGTTGTTTTTTTAATTAAAAGCTGGGTGGTGTCTCTCCTGTTCAAGAGTTCTTGGAGACCCCTGATGTCTCCATAAAGAGGACCTGCCACATGTTTTGCTATCACATAGGGGAGTTTAATTAGCCCCCGTATGTGATAGCAATAAAGTTTAGTGGAAAAAAAGGGGGGGAAATGTAAGTTCCCCCCCCAAATTTTTTTGAAGTTACACATAAAAAAGAATAAAAAAACAAAAAATGTTTTTAAAGTCCCCACCCATACATACACGCATGCAAACATGCGTCGGGGGCGCATACGTGTAAAAAGGCGATTGTGCCCATTACACCGCACATGTTACATATCGCCACGAACATCGGAGTGAGACCAATAAGTCTAGCGCCATCAATCACTGATAACACTAAACTGATGAGCGGTAAAAGCTTTTAAAGCATCGCCTTATGGCCAATTTTAAGTATGGTAGTTTTCTGCGATTTCGCGGGTGCGCGCAATTTTAAAGCTTGACATGTTTGGTGTCTATTTACCCGACGTGACCACGACTTTTATATTTTACCAAAAAACTGGGTAATAATAAATGTTTCCTAACATAATGTAAAAAAACTTTTAAAAAAAAATTCTGTCATTTTTCCTAATTATAGTAAAAAATAAAAACCCCAGTGGTGTTTAAATACCACCAAAAGAAAGCTCTATCTGTCACCAAAAAATGGTATAAAATAAATTTCAGTACAGCGTTGCATGACGGAATAAATATCAGTCAAAGTACCGCAGCGCTGAATACTGAAAAATGGCCTGGCCAGGAAGAGGGTCTAAACACCTGGTCTTGAAGGGGTTAATACAGTGCATGGAGTTAGTACAATATTCTAACTTTTTTCTGTGGAAAAAACTCTAATTTTGATCTCTTTATTTTATTATAAACTTGCATGTTGGTTTCCTTGGGAAACTACAACCTAGTAAAAGCTGCATACACACTGTGCATACATTTATACCATCTTAATGGTTATTGCCTCTGAAATATTACACTGTTATTTTTTTGTTATTATAAAACATGCCTGGTCTTTCCCTTTTAAATTGCAGCCCTATAAAGCTGCTTATGTACTGCTCATCCACTGCACAAACTTTTTAGCAATTATTTGTGAGAGAATACAATGTAATGTTTAGTTCTGTAAAACCTGTGTGGTCTTTTCCTCCCAAACCTGCTTCGTCTCACCTTCCTAAAATGTGGCCTAATAAATCTGCTTATGTACCGTGCATTGACTGCACAATATTTTCTGCAGTTGTTTTTGAATAATACACTCTAATTATTTCTTAATCTAATTATTGTCTGAATTTTTTGTGATTTATTTTTTCAATTTAATACTGCATGCACACTTTTTATCTGATGGCTTCAATTAGACAAACCTCTTCATTGTTCTGCTTTACAACTCTGTTGTATGTGTTAATTATTATTTCCTGTTTTTCTTTATTAAGCTCCCTTGCCTATAAGCCTTGAAAGAACAAAAGCTGTCCAAAACTAATTTTCAAGATTTGCTCCCAATAAATCAAGACCCCACTGAAATTTGAGTTCACAATTTTCTAACTTTACCATTGGTTCGATTAAAAGACCTCGAACCACAACCAAGCACATTTGCTCATCTCTAGTAGTGAGTTGAACTGATATACATTAAAAGCTAACCTTCATCTGCAAGGCTGCGTCTGAGTCCTCATATATTCGACGAGCAATTCCGGCATTTTCCAGTGCCATCTTTTCGAGAAATCCATAATTAACCCCATAGCCAAAGCCAAGACAATACAAAGTGTATCCTCTTTGGTTGGCTTTCTTTACATTTTCCTGAATTTTTTCTGGTTCTGTCTCACCTTGTAGAAGAAAAACAATAGTCATACCAGTGCTTTAAATGTTTATTTGTAGAATAATTTTACTTATAGTGCATGGTAAGAAATTATATAATATATCGCTTAAAAGCTAGCTAATAAAAAAATATATGAAAATGGCTTTAAACCATTTAAATTTCCTTTTAAAGCATAACTTTACTTGCAAAGAAAAACCTTGGACATGTTATAAACACTGAATACATTCTAAATTATTCCTTCTGTTAGGTAGAAATGCTGAGGGTGCTCTGTACACAAGCAGTGTTCAGAACGCCCCCGGATTGCCATGCTAGAAGGAAGTGGAATTTGTCGGTTGCTTTTCGAAAATTAAAGATTCAGAACAAAAGGCAATTTTTATTAATGTTAATTTACAGCTTAAAACTTTAATTGTAAACGTATTATTTTTGTAGAAAATTTAAGCCTCCAGACAAATATATAACACACAAATAATGCAGCTCGGCATTCATTAAAACTATACCGTTGTCCCTAATCTACAACCTGCAGTAATCTGCCATACACCTTCAACCATTTGTGCAAAAACATCCTTCATTTTGCAGGTAATCCATGGCTTTAAAAAAAGAGAAGAAAGAGGGAGCCCCACAACCTAGTGTAGTAAATTTTGTAACATGGGAAAAGCATAAATAAACTATGTTGCGCTTACAAAGATACTTGTAACACCAGCGTGGAAATACTGTGTGCTGAAAGTAACCTCTTTGTCAAGCCAGGAAAAGGTCCTTTCCCGGCTTGACAAAGAGGCTACAAGCCTGTAAACACATTGCCAGCATCTATTACCTCCTTCATCCACATTTTTATCCACATGACAGCTATTTCTGGCTACTGCTCTGCAAGCCTGATTCTAGCTCTGCTCAGCCGCAGCTCTCCGGTCACAGAGACTTCACTTACCTTGTAGTATTTTAATGTATACTTCTTTACGGTAAGCCTGCCTGTAGCAGAGGAGTAGGTGGAGGAGGTAGAAAATAAGGGAGGAGGAGGAAGAAGAGCTCACATTAACAATGCTTTGCTGCCACTATGTGGCAACACCTCTACCTCTCCTTTTAGGCGCCATGTAATTTCTTTTTTTAGACAGTTTTTGGGAAAGGGCAGGCAGCCTATGGCTGTAGGATTCTACATTTACTTTTTGTTGCTGCCTGCTTCCCCCTAGTTGTGAATTTTTCCCCTACATTTTCTTTTGCTAGGTCTTTCCCCTGTTATGGAATTGTGGGCAGCCTATGGCCATACTTTTTTCCACTAAAACTATGCTTCCAGTGACCTAACTATAATGAAATAAAAAATATAGAAATAAAAGTGGCAACTGAGTGCCTGGGAGGGGGAAGATTATTCTGACAAAGCAGAATTGCAGACATGCCTGACCTCTGCTATGTGCAGCTCAACCACCTCATTAATACAAAAAAAAGTGTATATATATATATATATACATATATATACATATGAAAACAAACAAAAGGAAAAAAATTTGAAATTGCAGATGGGAATTTGCCACTGTGGGTCAACCCAGGCCAGGACATTTCCACTAAATTATACAAGGGAGGGGTTGGAGCACAACAGCTTGAACAAAGTGGGGCTCAGAATGCTGGATTTGGGTGTGATTATAGTGTAGTTTTTTTGTTGCTCCAGCTGCTCTGCCTGATGAAGGGGATCAGGCAGGCAGAACAAGTTGTTCTGCCTAATGAAGCGGATCCTGTGTGACCCCGAAACGTTGCAATTAGTGTATTGTTGCATGGAACGTCAATAAAAGACGTTATTCTACTTTGGAGTGCCGGTGTCCATAATTTCCTATACTTTATTCAGATGGTGGCCATCCGTTGACTACTGATGCACCCAACCTATCATTATGGATTAAGCGGTAAGGAGTGCAATGGGTACACGGATTGTTAGGTTTTAGATAAACACACAGGGCCTGGTAGATTTAATGACCCAGGTGACCCAGCATTCACCCTAACATCATAAAACTGAGTTACGATATCAACTCAATTTCATAACTAGGAATTGGAGAGAGATATTGTAAAATGAATGGTACTAATAGCTATGTCTCATCAAGACAAGAACACACATACCAAAGAATACAGCAATCTTCATGGCACATCATAATTTAGGAGCTGCCAGACCATAGGGAGATCAATAATTCTACGGCCAATATTCTTGGATATCTCCAAGATAATGACTAGTAGTGGCTTTCAAAGCATTGCCTATGGACAATTTGTGGTACCGTTTTTTGTCGCACAATTTGTAAGCTGGGCATGTTGGGTATCTATTTAGGCATCATAACTTCCCATTTTATAGTTAAAAAATTATATTGTTTTTTTGAGCACAATAATTAATTTAAGTGCATTTTTTACTAAATGTTTGGGTTCAATAAAGAGTTGCACAAATACCGTACGACATAAAAATTTGCAACTGCCATCATTTTATTCTACAGGGTATTTGCTTTCAGAAAATATATTACATGTTTGGGGCTTTTAAGTAATTTTCAGACCTAAAATGTGTGCAAAAAAGGTTTTTTAAAAAAAGGTCCTGAAAGTGAAAGGGTTAAATTGCAGCCTTACCAAGCTGCTTACATACTGTCCAGCCACTTAACAATATTTGTGGCTATTGTCTCTCAGATAACAATCAAATTTTATTTTTGATATTTTTTTTATTTGCCTGTATCTTTCTATATGTTGCCCATTCATTATGTCTGTACTATCCTCATGATAGCTAAGTTCCCTTAAACACATAACTAAAGTCTATTTTCTAAAACATTCTGGGATAACAATTCACAAGCCTGGAGCTTATCAGTTAGTAGGTGGCCACACCTAGTCCTGCACACAGCGTTCTCCATTTTCTCACTACAGGTTTCCTTAGAGAAATATGATGACCCAGAAGTATAATGAAGTTTACAGAATTATAATTTATAACATTATTAAAATTGATAGCATTTTATAACACTATTAACTTTGGTCCTCAGTGAAAGACAAAAGTCGATGCTTTGTCTAGGCCTTTTGGTAAAAGCAGGTTTACCTGCTTTTAATTGAAAACATCTGCAGAAAAAAGAGAATAGGAAAAACATAGAAGACCTTCTAACACAGATTGGGGAATTAGAAATATTACACAAAAAAATCACTTTTTTCGGACCACTTAGAACAACTAATTAATAAAAGGGAAGAGTTAAAAAACTTATTAAATATTGAAACCTCACAGAAGTTCCACTGGATGGCGGGTATACAATATAGATGGGGTAATAAACCAGGAAAAGAACTATCTAGATCTTTAAACCATATGAAGACGCAGACTTATATCCCCAAAATTAAAACAATAGACTCCATGGCTTTTACCCCTAGAGATATCGCTGAGGAATTTAAAGAATTTTATTCCACATTATATAATGTTTCAGAAAGATCGACACAAAAAACAACGGACCAGAGAGAGGAAGTAATAAGAGAATATCTGACTAGGGGCAAACTACCGCCCTTAACAGAGGATTCTCTGAAAAAACTTGGAAGGGAGATAGAGGTGGGGGAATTAGAAAGTAGTCTTGCCGAAATGGCTAGAGGAAAAGCACAAGGCCCTGATGGCCTAACAGTGGTTTATTATGTAACCTTTAAAAATATACTACTCCCCCAGCTGGCTAACTATGTAAACTCATTAACAGGAACTGGTAAGCTCAGACCGGAATCTACTTTAGCACATATAACAGTAATCCCCAAACCGGATGAAGACCCAACGAGTTGTGGGAGTTACCGACCAATATCATTATTAAATATGGATATTAAATTATTTGCAAAAGTATCGGCAAGGAGACTCTCACCTTTGATACCTCAATTCATCTCGCCTGACCAAACGGGATTTATTCCTGGTAGAGAAGCTAGAGATAACTCACTTAGAACACTAGCAGTAATGACCTATGTAAAACAAAGATCCCAGCCAACATTATTACTATCAACAGATGCAGAGAAAGCGTTTGATAGGGTAGCCTGGGACTTCCTATTACTCACATTACAACATATGGGCATGGGTAGTAAAATGATGAGCTGGATATCGGCCCTTTATAAGGAACCAAGGGCACAAGTAAGAGTCAACAGTACCCTCAGTAAAGAATTCACACTGAGAAATGGCACACAACAAGGTTGTCCACTATCCCCTTTATTATTTGCAATAACATTGGAACCATTCTTAGCAAATATAAGAGAAAATAATGATATCCATGGTGTAGTTTATAGGAAAGAATAAACATAAATACTCAGCATACGCCGATGATATATTACTTTATATTCAACAACCTGTAATATCTATCCCAAACTTATTAAAAGCATTCCGGGAATATGGAGGGTTATCTAATTTTAAGATCAATTTGGATAAATCGGAGATATTAAACATCGGCCTACCTCATAGGGAGGTATCTATGCTGCGTTCAAGTTTCCCTTTTAGGTGGCAGACTAAGAAATTGAAATATCTGGGGATTAACCTAACTCCACACCAGCAGGAGCTTTTTGACTATAATTATATTCCACTTCTGAATGATGTTAGGAAGGACCTCCAACAATGGTCTGCACTATACCATTCGTGGATTGGAAGAATAAGTGTAGTCAAGATGAATGTCCTGCCGAAATGTTTATTCTTATACCAGATGGTCCCCATTGCCTTGTCTAAAAAAAATGTTTAAACTTTAAAAACAATGGTATCTAAATACGTGTGGGGAAGGAAGAAAGCGAGAATATCATATAAGACTCTAGAGAGACCTAGATCACAAGGTGGATTAGCATTGCCTGATTTTAAATGCCACTATCAAGCGGCAGTGCTGACCAGACTACTGAACTGGCACTATGATAAGACAACTAAACTCTGGGTTGATGTTGAGTCTGAAATATGTAAAGTAGACCTGTGTATAATCAGTTGGTTACCGAAAGAACACAGAGGTTCAACGAAGGGGTGGCACCACTTAGTAGTAAACACCCTAGCGGTATGGGACCTAATGCACAAAAAAGCCGGATGGAGTTATAACTCACCTTTAATGCCACTGTTAGGTCACGACTATTTCCAACCAGGAAAGTTAGATAAAAATTTTGGTAAATGGACAGATGAGGGTGCACTACCTGCAATTAACCCACTTTTTGCAAATATTACCTAAACCAATCAGAACAATGGATCAGTTAAATCCAATAGAAGTGATACTATCAGGGACATCATGCCCAAGGGGAAGTATATCACTGTTGGCGAAACTGTTGTCTCAATTGGATACCGTACAGAACACCGGGTTTTTGTCACAATGGGAAGAAGACCTGGGAACCCCCATATCAGAACAAGGGAAATTAAGAGTTTTGCAACGGGTGTGTAGGACTTCAATATCATCCTGTATGGAGGAGATGAACTATAAACTCTTGTCGAGATGGTACCTCACACCAGTAAGACTCCACTCTATAGACTCTAACAACTCACCATATGCTGGAGAGGCTGTGGAAGGAGGGCAACAATGGCACACATATGGTGGCACTGCCCCATTATTAATAAGTACTGGGAAGAGGTTGGCAGGATCATCTCCTCCATACAGGGAACAACCCTGAGTATGGACCCCTGGGTAATCCTATTTCATAACAGTGAAGGGTCACTGCTAGGGTACAAAAAGTCTATTATACCCTACCTGTTGAATTCAGCAAAATGTCTGATACCAATTTATTGGAGACGTATAGAATCCCCTCCAATAAAGGAATGGTTTATAAAAATAAATCACATATGTTTTATGGAGGAACTGTTTCTGAGAAGCCAAAATAAGTATACAATGTTCTGCGAAATTTGGAAGGGATGGTTCAAGTATAAGAAATCAGAGGAGTATTTATTAGCGATGTCCTCATATAACTAAATAAATAAATTACTGACTCCCCTGTGCCCTATGGGACGATTCCATAACTCAATTAGAGAAAAATATGAGAACAAGAAAGGCTTAGAATAGGATGCTTCAGTATGTTTATTTTTGTATTTTAGAGCTAAAAGAAAACAACCTCTTTTGTTCCCCTACTCTTTATTTAGCCTGGAATAGTTTATTGTACAAACGGGTATAACCCAAAAGAACGGCACACACGTGAGGGGAGGGGGTTGGGGGCGGTGGAGGGAGGATAAAGGGTAGAAAGTATCAAGTAGCACTATTTATACGGTTTATCCTTTGAGGCTTGGGGTTATTTTTGATAAGAATTAAGGATATAATAGGATACACTTAATAATAACTTATATATAGATACATATCATCTCACTTTGAGTGTTAAGGGATGTTCGTTTTGTAATATGATATAGGGTGGGAGATGCACAAAATATTAACTTCATAAAGTAATGATTAACCCATGACACTAAACCATTGAACTTAATCTATAGTAGAAAGATACACCTTATCACATTTTGATCAGCATAAGATAATTTTTTTTTTTTTTTATTTATACGCTTGGTTACAATACTTGAGATGCACAGAAGATTGGGTTCACAATGCAGTGAGTAACGATAGACACTAATCCACTGATTTGTAAAGAATTGAAGGAAGAGAAGTTAATTATAAAAGTAAACAGTAATATATAAATCACATTAAGAAGAAAATAGAAAAGTTAGCACTATACGGATACAGACCAGGCTACGATTAGTGGGAAAAACAAGGAGGTTAGAAGAAATTAAATTAACATTATGATATGTTTTTGTCTTAATGTTGGTATTTATGTGATTATGTTACTTTGTGTTTTAATGTTAATTGTTTAGTAAGCTATGTAAAATGTCGGATTTGTATACTTTTGTGAGGTAAAAAACTTAATAAATATATTTATAACGAAAACATCTGCAAAACCACAGTTGAGGCACACATTGTACAAAATATTTTACTTACCTATATTTGCTTCACCATCAGTAAGCAAGACTATCAAAGAGACACTTCTTTCTGGGATTTGATTTAGTGCATTCGCTTCATCCAATAATTGCACAGCCTTTAACACAGGATCATTGATATTTGTGGCTGCAAAAAAATATGTGTAAATAGTGGTATATCATATGTACACTTCACTGTGTTTCACACATACACATACAAACACTCCCACAGACAGTGTGACTCTTTAACCACTTGAGTCAATCTATAACCAGCCTTTATAGCAGGGCGCACATTGGGAAGGCTTACAACAATACAAAACACAAAAATTCCCCAGCCCCAACCTGCCAGCCAGCCTGCAACCAAACAAATTGCCCTGTCTCTCACACTTGGAGACTCGGATACATAGAGTTAGGACCACACTTTGCAGAGGTGCCTTGGCGCGGCAGTGAGGCTTCTACATATTTTTGGCCAAAAGTTTGTGCAACTAAAACCTCTGATTTTAACGCATACTGTTGACAGGGCTACTTGTTTGGTTGCAGGCTGGCTGGCAGGTTGAGGCTGGGGAATTTTTGTGTTTTGTATTGTTGGACTTGATGAGCCTGTGTCTTTATTCAACCTCGAATACTATGTAAGTATGTAACTTTATTGTTTTGAATTACAGAGTTGATTTACATCCTATATAAAATTCATTTACAGGTGAAACTCGAATAATTAGAATATCGTGCAAAGTTCATTTATTTCACTAATGCAACTTAAAGGTGAAACTAATATATGAGATAGACTCATTACATGCAAAGCAAGATAATTCAAGCCGTGATTTGTCATAATTGTGATGATTATGGCTTACAGCTCATGAAAACCCCAAGAACCCCAAATCCACAACCTCAAAAAAGTAGATTATTACATGCAATCAATAAAACAAGGATTGTACATAGAACAATATCGGACCTCTGAAAAGTACAAGCATGCATATGTACTCAGTACTTGGTTTGGGCCCCTTTTGCAGCACTTACTGCCATTACTTTTGCACGATATTCTAATTATTCGAGTTTCACCTGTATATGTTGTGTTTACTTACTATAACCATCTGTAATTTGTCTGACAAAGTCCCTGGCTTTTTTCAGGTTTTCTGGTGTTGCTTTCACCAAAGAAGGTTTCCACACTTCAATATCATTGTCAAATAATACAAAATTAAAATGATCATGTTCTGCTGTGTCTTTCAAAATTTCAAGTAGGGCTTCTTTTGTCTAAATAGGGATACAACAGTAATGCATGAATGTAATCATTAACTTAAATTTTAACTCACAATTGGAGGGATGAGCGGTAGTTTCAGAAAAAGTTATTAAAGGGCCCCTGTGCAAAAACAATTGTATCGTGGTGTCTGGTGAGAAGTGTTCGGTGTATTGTGGCGAATGGTACTATGTGCTAAGTGTACTGGATTATCATTATTATTTTTTTAGAGCTCTTAGGTTTTCATAAGCACTTAAATTTAAAACAGATATATATACCATTTGCATATAAATTGTTAGCTGATTGTATGTACATCTATACTAATGTTATATACATATTTATATACTGTATATATATAAATATATATATATATATATATATATTACAATATATAAATAATTTACAATATGTATATATAATTTAATTTCACATTCTTAAACCAACATTAAGATTTGGAACACATTACTTGCAGTTTACTAATTTTAATACACAGAGCTTTCCAGACCCCCAAAAAGTTGCTAGAACATGACTAACATATAGAGGAACTCCAGCCAAACCTTTTTTCAATTTTGGATGTAGAGGTGAAGGGTTAGAAAGCCAGCCAGATTTTTATTGTTTTCTGTATCACTATTGGAGATGTTTTGCCTCACTTACTTGCCTGGTGGCACCAGTCAACAGGAAAGAACTGAAGGTAAATCTTTCCTAATTCTTCCTTAATTTGCCGAAATATGCTTTGCCTGGAGTTCCATTTTATCATATGATTCTGATGTTCCCTTGTTAAATAACACCTCTCATCAAGGACAGGGTAATCTCATTTGCAATCTTTTAGTCCTTTTAGAGTCATGCATGTGCTGCTTGACTTGTCTAATGCGCTTCTTGGGACAATTTGATTACAGAGAATTGCGAGATTCTCAGATAACAGTGAGATCAGTGCTTTGGGAACTACGCACTGCTTACACTCCTAACCTTTTAAACTCCCATCCTATTGTATCTGCTGGTATTGCAAACCATATAGCTGCCAGATAGTATGTACACAGAAAATTGCATCCTTAGTTACATTTTAGATTGCTAATTGGAACTAAACACTGCAAATTCCACATCACTTAAGGAAAAAAAAATACAGACTTTTAAGGCTGGAAAGCATTAGAATCTTTGGTTCTATCCGAATGCCATCATTAAAAGGGCTTCCACTTTCAAAAGTCCACTTTGATTGGTAAAGTGGGATGCCATTGCATCCGCATTTTGCACGGGATATGGGGTCGCCACTAAAACCCTTGCTATTTTGGTTATTGCAGGATGTGACATTGACAGCCTTAGTAGTTAAGAGTCTCAACATCATATACCAGATCTTGAGTGCTTAAAGCATATCTGAAGCCATAATCTTTCTTTTCAGTGTGGGATAGTGAAGAGGTTTTGAAATCTCTATCAGGTTCTTTCTGTCGTCTGTGTCTCCATCAAGGAAAGTGACCCCTCTCTACTTGTCTTTGTGACCATTGCCACTGGGACAGAAAGTGATGGGAAATAAAAAATGTTACAATTGTCACTTAACCAGGAAAATAAGGTTAACCTTCTATTGGGGATATCTGTTTCGGAGACAGTTGTCTAAGAGCGTATTTCCCCTCATTTGGGAAAGATTTCCTTTTACATATCTTTCATGTCTTTAGGTCAGAAAGTGACAAAGATGCAGTGAGGAAAGGGTGTTAATTATTAACAATAATATAAAAATGTTTATCTATATCTTACCTGTTCCAACTTTCTACCATACATCGATCCACTTTTGTCTATTACATAGATTACATTTTTTGGTACACCAGCTAATTTCTGGGGTGCAAAAAAGTGAACAAAATATCCATCGACAACCTAAAAAAAATCCAAACAGTATTAGTTCCTGCAAATACACCAGAGTATAGAGCATGTGCCAATCATTGCTGGAAGTATGGTTGGCACATGCCATTTACTTCGTCCACTCAGACTTTGCATAAGATGGAATTGTCTCTAAACTTTATAATAGGAAGGCAACTCTCTAAACACTACCCAATGAAGTAAATTATCACACATCATGGCGAGAACACCCTAGGCAAGGAGTGGACACATGAGTGCCTGTTCACTTGGCATAGAGTCAACATGGTTTCATACACACAATTGTAATATCACGTCTAAAGAACTAATGCCTCAAGACCATATGTACCAGGAATATGAGGCCATTCCACTAATGTGCTTGGATTCTGCTTTATTTCGGATATTATGGCATGCCCGATACCATTTTTCCAAACCAAGTACAAGTACAAATACTTTGCCTCACAGATACCAATTACTGATACATTTTTGTTTATTTTCATGTGACAGTTTTTCTAAAATAATATAGACTAATGATTTGAGGACAGTGGTGGAGCGCCAGGGCCCAGTCGCAGCTGCAACCGCTGCAACCCTGGTAGTTCTTGTGAAAATGCCAAGTATCGTCACTGGTATCTAAACTGATATCTGTGCATCCCTGGCCAAGACGAATAGTGACAACTTGACCTGGCGAAAATATGCCCGAAACATATATATGTTACCTGTATGTTTCCTGCCGATTCTCGATTCACATCATATGTCACAGTAAAATCTCCATCCAGTAATGTAGTTGAACATGTTGCACATGAGCGTTGCTGATCCAAAGTTGGTTTGAAAGAAACATAGCCCTGAAAATAAAGGCCATTATATGGTCAATACAGTCAAGTCCATAATATACTAACTTAAAAAAAATTATTTAGGGTTTCAGTAATTTGTTTGTGAAACTTTCCACCTTGCATAATATAAATTAAATAGCATAGCTCACAGCTGTGAAGACAGATGTAGTTATACATAAACCGCTTTCTTTGCACTCTTCTTAAAGAATGAGTAATGATAATAGTTTATGGTCAAGTTTGCTTGTTTTCCTGCTGTTTTCATTATATACAAGTTTTATATTCAAAATAAATATTTAATAAATATACCATCTATAATATTTCTATAAAGGAACACTTGCTTGATTATTGGCAGACTGTGTATAACTGACTCTGCCAGATGACCCAGTTTCTACTAGCAGAGTAGCGAGTTGCATTTTTCAACTGAGTCATTCAACACTCTGTGTAATCTGGCCTCCCCACTATTCAGGTGTATTTTAAATGGGTTTCTCTTGGTGCTACCCACTGGTTGTTTGTGAGTGGAAAGTATGACCTTTGCAAGATTTCATATCTACCAGGTTAAAAAGAACAATTGTTTTTAAATTTTAGTAATGAAAAGAAGCAAAATTAATTACAGTGTATTTTACCTTTAAATAAATAAAAATATAATTACCTTTTCGGCAGAGAAGCTTTTATGGACTGCCGGCAGCAAATCATTTGTTATGAAAGTTGCTTCAGCATCTAAAAAGCTGATGCCTTGAGGTTCATGAATTTCTACTTCAATCTGAAAATTATTATTATAATTATTATTATTATTATACAGGATTTATATAGTGCCATCAGTTTGCACAGCACTTTACAATATAAGGAGGACATTACTAATACAAGTCAAGACAAAATGGTAAGCAGGGCCTTGCCCATGAGAGCTTACATGATGCCTCCGCCTCCTTTGACTTTATTTTTTTTTAAACTTTTTTAAAATGTTTTTTTACACTTATTGTTATTGCTATCACGTAGGGGGATAACAATTTCTCTATGTGATAGCACAGGTACACTGACAGGTCCTCTTTATGGAGACATTAGGGGTCTCTAAGACCCCTAATGTCACCTGGGGACCCCCAAAGAAGCTGATGAAGCAGAGATCTGCTTCATCATCTTCTTCTCTCTGGCTATAGCAGCCAAATGACTGACAGGTGAATGCGGAAGTGATGTAATACACATCACTTCTGCATTCAGACCTCGGAGGGAGATCAGCAAGGAGGAAGATACTGATCTCCCTCCCATCTTACCTCCTAACGCCCTCCCAAGCCGCTCCCGGGCCGCAGATGGGCTAGCGGATCCTGGGATTGAAGGTGAGGGGTCAGGAGGGGGAGGGGGAGGCGCGCAAAGACAGCACATACATACGATCGGCAGGCTATAGAGCCGCAGATCGTATGTATATCAAACAGCCGGTAATGGCTGTAAAGAACGGGCGTGTTTTTTCTGCCCGGGGGCGCACGCAAGCAGAAAAAAAAAAGCTGTCTCATGACGGCAACCCGCCTATGTGAGTCTGCCGTCCAACCGTTTTTTCTCAACGGGCGGTTAATAGTGTACCAAGCACCACATGCAATAAAGTATTGCACCCAAGCACAAATTTCCCATCCCACATTCTCTAATAAAATTTTATAATAAGCCCCACATCATGTCTGAAAGACCAACAAGGAGACAGGTATGTAACAGGTGCATATAATTAGACTTTTTTTACAGCAGGGCCCATTCCTGTGCTCATCAAGAGCAAAGGTGGCCATACACCTTACAACCATCGCACGACTTTGGTTGTGCGATGGTTGTGAGGTAATTAAAAGTTCGTACAACCTTCCCATCGTGGACAGGCAGATCGTACTTGCAATCATCACAAGCAATCATCACAAGGGAGGGCTTACAGATGATTGCAATGGTGAGCGGGCAGTGTGTGCTTGCGATCACGCGCTGCCCATACACGTTATGATTATTGTACGATCGCGGGATCACCCGCGATTATCGTACGATAATCGTCAGGTGTATGGGCAACTTAACTGTGATGGGATACAGTGTGGAGGCACCAACACCAAAGACTCTTCTTTTCCACACCTGTGTGACAGGTATATATCATTTCAATTTTTAGAGCAGGGTCGTATCCTGCACTTGTCGAGAATAACTGAAGGGTTACAGTGTGAAAGCACCTCCAACACTAAAGGCCCAATTTGACAGCACCTGCTGTTATTTTCATCCAACGTCTGCAAAAGGGGCACCAGAATTTACCCAAAAAATCTTGTTCCGAGTGTCCTAGAGTGTGTCCTATTCATACAGACTGCCTCCCCAAGCAGTTGTTTACAAGATTAATGGAAAACCAATTACCGGCAATTTAAATATCATTGTTTTCTTTATAAATGTCACTTTTTGCTGCAGCAGGTTCTATACACTGTACAGATCCGCCACTTCACAGACAGTTAAGGGGACCCCCCAGACATGATATTTAAAGGAATTTTTCATTTTTATTGTATCACTTTAAGCAATGTTGAAATCACTGCTTCTTTAAAAACGGTATTTTTTTAAAAAGTTTTTTTTGCATTGATGCACATCCCCCAGGTCAGTACCCGAATCCCCATACCCTGGGGGGGGGGGGGGGGGGCAAGAAATTGTTTGCCCAGGGTCCAATCAGTATTAAAGACGGCCCTGCATAGAAGAGTTCAAAATGGGGACCTTTGATTTTCCGAGTTCTGGTGCTATAGACTTTTTCCATGTTTTAAAGTTCGAGTTAGAACCGATCTCGGGTGTGTTCAGCCCATCACCACTAAGTATATAGAGATATAGAAAGGGTGAATCTCCGCAGAGGCAACAAGAACCTTGCTACTAAAAAAAAAGGTAAAACACTGTTTAAAAATGTACATACTTCTAATAAAATTATATTGGATTGTTTGTAAAATACCTGGAAGTTCCGAACAAGCGTCTTTGGTTGAACTTTGATGAACATTTCATATTTCCCATGATTACGCTTAAGCATTTCTTCATAAACCAACTCAAACGTCACTTTACTTTGTGCGGCTATATTCACTGACACAGTAAATGTCTCTGTTTTTCTGCCAGATGCCCTGGAAAGGACAACAAATTAAATATGTGTGCTATCTTTAAATAAGAAAAAACATTAAAGTAGTATTGAACTCTTAAACTTTTTTTCAACAATGAATCCAGAACAAACAAATATACATTGCCCAGCAAAGTTACTTTTTACATTTTTGCCCAAGCATTTACAGTCATCATGTTTACACACAGCTGACTCCACTCCGGTACCTCAGCATCCCTGAACTACATGTCCAGCACAAGTTCACAAGGGACACAGCAGTCTCTAGCAGCTGTCCATCTAATAGCATGGACAAGGGAGGAAGGAGGAGCTGGGGGAGGGGAGGGGGGGGGGTCTTGGCTTGCTTTGCCTGTTTGTTTGTGGAAACACACACCTTACTAGTACACACATGGGCTGCTCCATAGGATTCTGCAAGGAAAAGGAGCAACCCTAAAACAGGATATCAGGGCCAGTGCTCAGGGGACCAGCTGATTCTGTAGAAAAGTAAAACTTTTATATATCAAGGAGCGGCATCCATTGTAAGTGATTTAATCAGTGTTTGAAATAGCTTAAAATCCTTTTGGCTTTAATATCAATGTAACCACTAAACGAATCATTTTAAAGAATAACGCCCATATTTGGGTTAAGAGCACGTTTTTGCCTAGGTGCTAAAATAACAACGTTATATTCACCCGAAGCTCCAAGCCGGCCAGCTGTCACGGCGCTCCCTCGAGCCTGTCTCCCCTTCCCTGCAGCATTGTAATCTTCCTCAGCATCCTCACTGCCTGTACACTGTGTATAGATATTGATAATTTAAAGGACCTTAGACCGCTGCAGAGGAGGGGGAGAGACATTGGAAGGACCGGTCTAAGAAGAAGCCAGTTAGGAGCATTGGGTAAGTATAACCTTTTTATTTTTTTTAAACCTAGACACCTAGGAACACTTAACCCTTGCAGTGCAGGGATAGCCCCACTGGAAGGGTTAATAAAGAACATTTCCTGGAGAGGTACAAACCTCTCATTGGGAACACTTCTTATGGTGTTCGTATGTCCCCTGTTCTACCAGGCATCCTTGCAGAACTTTGTTTCTGTGAGTGATCACACCACCTCCCAAGAATGTCTTAGCCTGAACCAGGAAACAAAAGTTTAGGCTCCATATTAAAACAGATCTCCCCTCTCTTGACTTTCTTTCACTCAGTTGTTGTTCTTCAAAGGCAACTTTATAAATAATAACACTGTATATTGTTGATCCAAGGCATATCCAATTGCTTTAAGGGATCAGGAAGTTTTTTTTTCCTGCTAGAGCAAATTGGACCATGCCAAGGGGGTTTTTTTTTTGCCTTCCACTGGATCAGCTGAGGTTTTAGGGTTCTATAGATGCAGATACTCTAATGGTTCTAAAGCATTTCTGTTGTGAACAGAACAATTGTACACTTTTAACCTATGTGTTATATCTAAAACAAAACAATACCGTTTTTTAAAGGAGCAGTGATTTTAACATTGCTTAAAGTGAAACAATAAAAATGAAAAATATAATATAACATTGAGCCCATCCCTAGTGTTTAATAACAATTGTACTTCTCTTCTCTGACCGAGAAGAAAATGTGACACATTATGAACAGCCATGAAGAGAGATTTGCACCCATGATCTCACACAATTTGACAAAATCAGGGGCTTAGCCACTCCTTAATTGAAAATTAAAATGTAGAGGAGTAAAAATAACAGTTACACAATAAATTTTACGTTTATAAAAGACAGAGTGGATATAGATTTCTGTGACACTTGTACATGAGTGTATAACCACAAATACACTGAGTGTCACAGAAATGTCTTGACATAAACAAAAACACAAGTATATATAGCCCATCATGCATTGCTTCCAGCAAGCAATGACAATGTTAAATTGTTTAGATGCTGAGCTGTAGTTCAGAAGGCAGACTCTATGAGAGTTGTGACACATTCTATGAACATCTTCAATAAGTACGTTTACAAACTGCAAGACTGATATGGTTAAATACATATTTCATACCGTATAGTTAGCAACTTAATTAAATATGTAACCTTGAGTTTTGATTTTCCACAAAGAATGTAGAAACATACATTCAAATAATGCATATTTGTTTTATTTGTGTGATAATCATCAGCACAATGTTTGCTGTTCCCACAACATTTTAGACAGTATCTTTGTACTAGGAGTTATTGTTTCATCATCATAGAAAAAAAGCTAAAGAAGATTTGCACTAAAGTATATATAGATGGCTAGCTTTATTTTCAAAGTTCAGCTGCATATGTTGATGTTGGTTGTAGTTCAGGGACAGTTCTTTACTGTTTGCTTGATCTTTTGCAAATAGGTGAATGACAGGTGGGATAGCGCAGAGGACGAAAGGACTTTCAACCTGCTAAATATATTTATTTATTTTTTTTCTTTTTCTTTTTTTTTTTCTTTTAGGGAAACTGAATAGATTTCTGATCAATTTTATTTAAAGCTGTTTTTTTATCAGCTTAAAAAAGTTATGCCTTTTGTTTTATATACTCCCACACCCAAATGGCTAAATTATTAATATGATTTATTCCTTTAAATGGTCTTTTCAGTATGATCAACATACTTTTGTATGATTTCAGGATTTCTGGTTTTGGGTATACAAGCTATACAGTATATGTTTAGTAGTTAATGATTTGAATTTCTTTCCAGATAACTCAGATATTTTGGATAGAATGTCATGTTACATAGTATTTGAGGTTGAATAAAGACATTAGTCCATCAAGTCCAACCTATAGGATCTCGTTTTTAGGAGTACTTTTACCCCTGTATATTACTGTCCCTTAAAAAATAGTCCAAAAGTTTCTTGAACAATTCCACGTTTTTTGCTGAAATCACTACCATGTTGGTTCATCTGTGTATCTTTTCACTTTAAGGACCTTTTCACATGGGCTGATCTGAGTGGAAGCTAAATGTTAGTCTATGGGCAGCCTGATTTAAGTGGACGTGTGTATTGAAAAATTAACTTTCTGCATAAAATCACTCCTATTACCTTTGTTAGTAAAAAAAATCCTCTTCTGTGCACTGGTTTGATTCTGGCTTTGTTATTACCAGAAACCAGTGCAGTGCCCAACTTCAACATTAACTCCTAGAGCTAAGCTTTACTCACCTATTGTGCTGCTGTCCATTGAAAACACCCTTATAAAGTTAGTAGTTAGTAGTTAGATTCTAATCAAAGCACCCCACCCCCAAATTATGATGCAGGCTGATATGAGCTTTGCAAAGTATCTCCCACTCATAGGTTTTTCAGCCATTGGGCTACTAATACCTATACCTGGTGTTCCGGGTGGATAAATCTACATGGGTAACGAGGTTGTTGCTTCCTGCTACTGCTTTGGTTCTCAAGGCTTCTTCTTCTGTCCTAGCATCTTTTAGGTGATAGAAATTTCCTTTTTTATACCTCAGAGCAGCTACAGCTCATATAGGTCCACAACTTACACTAATATCACTCCTCACCTGATACCCTTTACCACTCAAACACAAATTATGGTACTTGAATTTTCCTCAGCTTCATTCTCAATTATCTGCATTTTTCAGCAAGTTCATAGAACAGGCTGTTGTGTGTATACATATATATATATGACGAGTGTCCCTTCTCCCCTCTCCGGCCGCTTCCTCTCCTTGTCTCCTCCCTGTCTTGCTGACTTCTTGCTCCACGGACTCACACAGGCATCCTTCTATCTACTGCCAAAGAAGGACTCCTCAACTCATTCTTCCAGCCTCCACTGGGTGGCGCTATGGTGCCTGAACTACCAAACAGCAAGTGATGCTCATCAATTGTTGTTTAGCCAATATAACTGATCTTCTAGCTGTCAAGCACGTGAACGGTTACTGTTGCATACTGTGTATGTATATATATATATATATATACAGTATATATATGTATTGTCTACTTATTGTATATATGTATATTGTATATCTATATAATGTCTATATCTCTGCAGTGTTTGTTCCTTTGAAAGTCCATGGAGACACATGGCACTATTATGTTGTTCTATAGGCTCTAGCTAAGCTAGGGGAAGAGGCCTACATGAAACTTCAAGGGACAGGCAACAGCTCACACAGACCCCCTTCCTCTGCATAATGCAGGACTGGGTGGCCACTTACAAGGTCTGAGCGCTGTTGCATGCGGGAGGAACTTGCTTAGCTCCTCCCCTTGTGCCAGTTATGACCTTCAAAAAGTCTAAGCATGCCCTAGAATTTAGGGGAGCTCTGGTGTCAGATCAGGGTGTGAAGGTAAATACAGATTGCTTACAGTGCCTGTGGTTCAACGGATCTTTTTTTCTCTCTCTAGTATGGGAAAATACACATTTGCTTAATTTGGTAATTCAGAACTACCTCTGCTGATGCCATAACAGTAAAAGATGACTTCTAAATTGTTGCTATAAGTCACTGTATGTACCAATTAGCACTTAAAGTGTCATTGTTTTCTCCATTGGGAATATTTCCTTTCACTTCCTGTCTCAGAAATGCAGCAGGAACTGAAAGGAAATCTCCTCAAAGGGGAATGCTCCTCCTAGACAATTATTAAATGAACAAGTGTCCCCATCGGAAGATTTACCCCCAGGTCTTGTTCTGGTGGCATCTCTGGATTTCTTCACACTTTCTGACTTGGTGACAACGGTCACTAGGACAAATAGAGAAGTGACATCCTTTGCACACTTTAAGAATACGAACTCTTTATTAAATAAGGTTGCATGTGTGAACAAAATAACAACATGTCATAAAATATATATATATAGATATAAAGAATTACTAATAAACTTACTTGACAAGTCCAGCTGTCTGACCTCTTTTGACAGCAGTTTCATACTGTTTCTTTGCAACTTCTTTTTCTTTAATCTCCCCTAAATATGTTTTTCCATCAATTACCCTGCATTAAATTACCACAAGAAGGTTACTGTTTTCAGATAAAACAGATTTATCATTAACAAACACAATTTTTAGACAGATCGGGGCAAAATAATATGCAGAATGCAGGTTGTGATAGACAATTTGGATGATTTTAACGAGTGCTACCAACAATAATATTTTGGTGATCTAAATTAAATTGACAAAAGGGATTCTAAAACCTATCAAGAAAAGCAAACAGCCATAGCAACAAATCAGAAATATATTTTTTTTATTATTCATTAGTCTTGCTGATTAAAGATAAACTGCAGGCAGAATGTAAAAAAACACAATTTAATCCAGCAATGTATGTGTTAAAATAAATTACTGGATTCGTACATACAATCAGCATAAGAATCTTAATCTGTCTTGACATCAGCCTGCTTTTATCCTCTGCACAAAGTTCCAGGACCTGTTGCTGCTTTCTAGCAGGACAGCCTGGATCACAAGACTGGCTGAATAGAATTCCAAACCCTTTGACAGTTAAAGCCGTTCACATACAGTAAGGGCCGGATTTCCCAAAAGGCCAACCAAGACCCGGCCTTGGGGGGAAAAGGGAGTAGAGGAGGAAGCAGTGGTGTGGAATTCCCATCTCCCGATGCCCGGGACATGCATTTCCGGGGGACCGGCGGGTAGATGTTTTCTACATTAACCCTGCTTTGGGCAAGCGGAGCTAAATGTACAGCGAGGAAGCCGCCACTTGTTTTTGGGGGGGGTTGGCAGATAGGGGGGCGCATTGAGGAACCTGGCCTTGGGGCAGCAGAGAGACTAAATCCGGCCCTGCATACAGTACATATTGTCCATAAATAGGTAAGCAACGGTATAGAAGTATCATTAGACTTTATCTTCAAATATTTCCACCAAATCTGTCATTTTGATTATTACCAAAATGACAGATTTATTTAGGAAGATTACAATAGAACAGCTGATGTGTAAACTTATGTTCACCTTTCCAGCGATGATGTAAAGATCCAATGCTTAAAAGTCCCTCCTGGGATAGAAGGTATGCAAAGGAATGTGTAATTTTCAACTCAGTCTTCCACACCATTATCAGCCACCCAAAACAGAATGAATACTGTAGCTTTTGGAATTAAATGCCGAAATACTTACATGCTAAAATTAGTAATGAAAGCCGTTTTTGGCAAATCCACTTTAAACATGGCCTCTTTAGACATACTGGCTCTATTAATGGCTCTGCTTGTGATGACATTATGAGCGAACCGGGATGTCACCTTACAGTCAATATTAATACTGTAGACTTCGATATCATTCACTGGCTGGGGAGTACAAATACATAAGAAGTACCTGATTATATGTAAAAGTCAAAATAATCTTTAAGCCATAGGAATGTAAGATATGAATAGCTATGTTGTAGACTAACTTACCCTGTATATTTATATTTTTAACAGGTTTGTTGAAGATTAATAGTGTGATTTTATAGGTAAGTTATATAACAGCCGTATTCGGCATGGTTATTAAACTATATTAAGTATGCATATACACTCTAGTGTTGGTTCCCTGGTCTACCATAAAAATAAACAACATCATGGAAAGAAATATAATGTGGGAGGCTGCACTAATCAGAGTTAAGAATGTTTTTACCTCCCTGGCCAACCACTAGGAGGATTATTGCCAGTGGTGAAGGTATAAATAACTGGGAGGGACTTTGGGAAGTCAGACTTCCCCTAGGGCCTCCTGCCTGGGGAACAATGCTGGGGATTGTCTGATCCTCCTGGGGCTGCTGCCTGAGGAGGGTGACTTTTGCTTAGACTGAGACTTGGGTTTGAGGCCTAGTGTGTGAAGCCTGGGGCTGTAGATGCCATGGAGATTCTTTAGCCTGAATAAGGAGCCTGAAAAGCTGGGTAGTAGCTTGGTCCTTGACTGAAGTATAGCGATTTCTCCCCAAGCAGTCAGTAAGTGCAATATCCAGTATTGTACAGCCAGGGGCTCTGTTGACAGAATGCCGGGTCAGCTTAATCTGTGAAGGTTGTAAGTACTTTTTGTCTCTCTTTTCTGGAGTCTGCAAGTCCATGGATGTCCTGTGTCCTCTCTCTCAAAGTTATTAAATATGTTTACTGCAAGCAAAAGATCACCAGCATGGAAGTCAGTTAATTGGTCACCACTGATGAGTCCATGGGGTTGATTTACTAACCTTATAAACACACCACGAGCGTGTATACACCTCTGCAGTGTGTTCCCTCCCAGCATGATCTATGGGTGGAATCTAAACACCTTTGTAATGTGTACACACCCAGCAGGTGTGTTGTGCAAAGCCCTGAAGGAATTCCAAGGTGATGTTGGGTAAATTAGCTCTATGTTGTGTTGCTTGCGTTGATGAATGCAAGGAATGTAAATGCATGAGCTAACCATTTTTGTCTAAACTGTGAAGCAGCATTATATATGCATCATGTGCATGATTTTTCCATATATGGCATTAGTGGAAATATGCTTTTAGAGACTTTTTGGTTGATAAATACGTTTTGCTGTGTGAAAATCACACACACCTGGTGTGTGTGTGTGTGTGTTTAGGTTAGTAAATCACCCCCCCATGAGTTCTTTGGGGCAGCAATGGAATTGTGTACTCTAGACAGGATAGGAGGGCCCAAATCATTCAGCAGGGGTGAGCGGTACACCTCTTAAAGAGGAACTAAATTCTGGAAACTGTGCCTCAAAAAGTCAGGCAAAGGACATAGGACTAGTCACCAGTTTTGCCTGTGGTCTCCCTGCAGCTGAACATTTCCCTTTACTGGCTTACAATGCCTTGTTCCATACTGTCCAAAACTTGTGAAAACGAGGTGCTGGATTTGACCTTTCAGTGAGTCAGTCAGATTATAGCAGGGCAGAGTGGCTCTAGTAAGGCTGCTCTCCTCACAACAGGACACCCCTTAACACAAGGAGTCCAGAGTTGAGGGTTCACATGCACAAAGTCCAATAAGAGCACCAACACATCAACAGGTTCTGATACAGAGAATCCTGGAATTTTGTATCTTTCAGCTAAAAAGTATTTTGGGTGAATATGCCATTTCTGAGTCTTACCATTTGCAACAACTGAGCCCTGAAGAAGGGGGATAACTTTTGGGCCCCTAAAGCACATTGGCTGTTTTGTGTTATCCTGTTATGAACTAGCAATGATAATAAAATAATGTGGACTCTTGAACCTTGTGTTTGGTGCTCTCATTGGACTTTGTGCTTGTTCTATACTGTATCCATATGGAGGAGGTCATCTTGGTAAAAGTGGGGTTTTCACATGTCAGAGGCTTCAGCAAGAACAACAGTGAGCACCACAGTGGTGACATCATCAAATCTCATGCTATGCCTTCATTTCATTACACTTGAACGTGAACAGTTCCAGGTGATTTTATGTGGTTTTCAGGCATTTTCAGGCTCCAGTGTTTTTTGTCTTTGTCAATGTAAAGCTAGTTACTAGAAGAAGGAGACAGATGCTAGATGTTGATGTTAAGCTTCCACTGAAGTATATGGGGTGAAAAACGTGTGATTCTGCCTAAAAAAACAAAACTAATGTACTTTTTCCAGCTACAAGCGACACAACACTCAATGAGAGCTCCGGGCCGGCCGTTTTTCTACTACGGCCGGCCCGGAGGCAGTTAAAAATAATGACATTATTCATGCTGAACATTGCCAGGCTTCAGGAGTCTCAAGACACAACACTCAGGTGTGAATGGGCACCATTAAACACAATGGCATTTCTTTGTGTTGCACATTGCCAGGCTTCAGGAAACCCACTAGAAAATGCACAGTCTGCTGATACTAACAGTCAGAAGCAGCAGTGACTTAGATCTAACACTGCAGATATGCAGCTATTTGGCTGTAGGCACAGGAGTGCCTAGGTACCCTCACAAACCAGGACGTGTACTGCTATATTTCAGGATGAATTCCATACAAGAGGTAGACATTCCCAGTGCTGATCACACAATTAACATTTCTAGATGTTCCCTATAACCTAGCAAATCTTTACTTTTTGTTATTCAGTTCAACTTTAACTTAGATTTACTAATATTTCTTACCTCTGCAGTGTTTCTCTTCTGTAAATAAAGACAGAGAAAGAAAAAACCCTATTAGTTTATACAAACACACATACATTTTACATCCTTTTACTAATTATAATTTACTGGCAAACTGAGTCACTACAAGGAGCAAATAGTGAAACTTCACAAAGTAGATCGAAACTGTAAAACATTAAAGGGTATGTATGGTCCAAAAAAAAATCTTCATTTCTATATTACATTTCCATAAGTTCTATCCCACTCCTAAGAACCATATAAATCTAGACGTTTGTAAACATACTTATTGTGGGGAATTTATCAAAACTGGTGCAGACAGAAGCTGGTGCAGTTGCCCATAGCAACCAATCAGCTTCTCTCTTCAGTTTTTTTAGTTAGGAGTTAAAAATGAAAGATAGAAGCTGATTGGTTGTCATGGGCAATTGCTTCATATTTTCTGTGCTACAGATTCAATAAATTCCCTTCATTCTGAGTGAGGAGCAAGTTCCCCACCGGGGACACAGGTTGCAATAAAAATGTGACAGATGTTATCACCTTTCCTCGCTCTCCAAAAAACACTTACACTTACAAGTTTTATTACAAGTCAAATTTGAATAAATGTATTTTGTTTCAGGAGTTCTACAGTCACAACATATACCAGCGGAGGGCAACCAAACTCATTAGGGGAATGGAGGACCAAAGCTATGAGACAAGGCTACTAAATTTAAATATGTTCACACTGGAATTAAGGAGATTAAGGGGGAATATGATTTTCATGTACAAGATGTTCAATGGTGATAGCAACATTAGCCACAATTTCTTTACGATTAACTCCATAACAAAGACTAGAGGCCACCACCTAAAATTGGTGGAAAACAAATTCCAGCACAAGGGGCGAAGGGGGTTCTTCTCAGTTAGAGCAGTTAGGGTAGGGAACACGCTGCCACAGGCAGTGATTTCAGCAAAGAGTGTGGAATCATTCAAGAAGCGTTTGGACGATTTCCTGAGGGACCGTAATATACAGGGGTACAGGTACTCTCAACAATGAGATGGCACAGGGACCTATACATACGCACACATCAGCAGAACCATACACATGTACGCAATAGGTTGGACTTGATGGACTTATGTCTTTATTCAACCTCAAATACTATGTTACTATGTTACCATCCTGTTATAACCTCCGTATTGTAATAGGAATATATACTAGAGTTGTTTTTGATAATGCGATCAAAGCCTATTTTAAAAAATCCCTTTTATGTAGTGAGTGCTGCCTTCCGTCTGCCCATCACTTTCATCAACTTCCAGGATTCTCGGAGTGCTTTGTATCTCTTTCCCTGCTGCTTGATGTGATGGAATCTCGATTTCTCAAGACTACATATTCCATCATGCATTGCTTCCAGCAGGCAATTATACACTTACATTGTTCAGATGTTGAGTTGTAGTTCAAAAGGCAGGCTTTGAGAGAAGTAAGGAAGTGCATATTCACAGGGCTAAGTGAAATTGTGTCTGTGAATTAAGGAAGTACATCCTATGGGCATCTTCAATAGTTACGTTTACAAACTTCTAGATCGATATGGTTATTAGGAGTGGTATAGAACTTATGGAAATTAAATATAGAAATACATATTTCTTCTTCGTTTTTGACCATAGATCCCCTTTAATATCATAAATCAGAACATGAAGGATTATATTTCTTACATTTTTTTTCAGCATAAAATATCCCTTGCACATAACATGACCAGTTCCAAAAATGAATGTCCCCAGGCAGCCATCCTAGACAACCATGAGCTTCCCATCATTGTTGTTTACAACTAAAGCAGCCATACTTTCCTCACTTTAGAGTGGAAAACTGTTTTCCTTTATTTTCTTTAACTTTTCCTTATTAAAACTTCTGCTTTTTTGAAGAATATTTTATTGACACTTTTCAAATCCATTACTAGTAACAGGAGGGTTTCTGAACATTGCAGTATAACAAGACAGACTTCTTAGAACTCTGGAAGTTCTCACAATTGCTTCTAGGGATGGAACAGGTTACATTGCTAGAAAAAAGCAGGCCGTGTGGGTTTAAATGACACTTTCTCATTTGGAATTTCTAACATTTCCAGCAATAATATTAGAAATGTGTTTTACTTAGTTACCTTTATTCAAGCTAATGTTTGTCCTATACTTATCCCAAATGTATGGGAAGCCTCAATTTACGAATTGTCTTGTTAGGATGCCCTTAGGCTGGATTCACACATAGCGTTTGCGGTTCCCGCATGGTTTTCCGTGCGGAAGACTATGAGGGACGAAAATGCTAATATTTTTACATATTCTAATTTACAGCCGAATACGCACGAACAGCCGCTCAGGTGTGAATGGAGCTTTATGCCTACATGTACTTATAAAGAAATACTAATGATAAATTAATACAGATATTAGTAAATATTTACAGATCTATGCAAGTAACAAGATCAAAGATAGAAGATGACACTGACCTTGATGTTTCTCAGTCCTTCAATCAGAAAGTCGCCCTTAACCGAGGACACAACATGGAAGAACAAAGTGCAGACCAACAGAAGGTGACCCATGCTGGATGGATGTCTTTTCTGTGTGACAGACGAGCATTCTACGAAGTATATGAAGACATGTTAATAAATTACAGAAGATCAGCCACTGCTGGTGACAGCTTTATCCAGTGGTATCTTCTGTACCTGCAGACATGTCACAGTTTTTAACTATTAAGCCTCTCAAATACTTTTTGCAAGGAGGAAATGATGATGTCTTCCTCCGTTTGTCTAGCTTGGCAGCTGCATTGTGGTTGTAAAAGGTTCTCAGACATAAAACACAAACACACACACACAAACACACACACACACATTGCTGGGCTCATTTGTTTCCTCCACTGTTTAAAATACAAGCAAACCCTAACTGAATGAGATTTAGCTTCAAAAAGCACTGTTTATCATAAGCAAAAAAGTTTTTCTTGTAACATACCTATTTTCTATTTTACCCTTTGCTGCATCGCAATGCTGATGATCTCCAGCAAGGGACTGGAAAGACTTCACAATTAGTGTTAGTGGTTTACAACAGCAAAGCTGAGCATGCCTGTTTATGACTTCTCTAATTCTGCTAGAAGTGCTGAACATCAATGTCTAGTTGAGGCTGTTGGTTGTGTGTTTAGATGAAGCACTGAGATCTTGAGGAATGCTGAATTAAGTTTTACTTGCTTAGAAGATGTATACAGCATTGTGCAGGAAACATGTCCTGTATATAGGAAAACTTCTTGTGTATCATAGATAAGCATGCATCTGGCCATTTCTATAAGAATGCAATCTTTCTGTTTTACTACACCATTTTGTTCAGGAGTGTTTGGTGTGGTGGTCAATACACCATCTGTGCGGTATACTTTTCTGAGTCACTTCGAAGGTAGCACTGCTGGATGTGCCTGCAGTTTCCTTTGTAGCTGCCTTAGCTCTTGTAGATGCCTCTTGCTTTCTCTGCTTGGCTTTCCAGATTGAACAGTCCTTTTTCAGGTGACCAGTCTTTTTACATCGAAAACATGCGTTTCTTACTTTGCTTTGCTTTGTGCTCTCATGTAGCTTAAGGGCTATTCTCATTTTCTTTATTGTTCATATTTGCTTTCCTTCTGTCATAGTCATCGATTAATTTTCCTTTGGCGTATTCTAGTGTTAGTTCCTGCTCAGGTCTGGTTTCTAGAGTGTTAGTAAGAGCACTGTATGACTCTGGAAGGCTGCATTGAAGTAATGCCAGCACGTGGTTATCTTTCATTTCCTCTCCAATTGCACGTCTACGACTTCCAGCATGGCATTCACATGTTCACGCATTTCCTGGCCTTTTTCTAGCCTCATATTATATAGCTTGCATAGCAGATATATTTTACTGTTTAGGTTTGAACGTTCATGCAGTTTTTGTAATGCATTTCACATACCTTTAGCTGTATTTTCTTTTCTGATGTGGATGAGCTGGTCATATAGTTACATAGTTACATAGTATTTGAGGTTGAATAATGACATAGGTCCATCAAGCTCAACCTTTGTGTGTCTGTGTGTGATTGTGCATGTGTATGTGTGTACACAAGTCCCTGTGTGATCTAGTTTTTAAGAGTACCTGTATCCCTGTATGTTACAGTCTCTGAGGAAGGTATCTAAATGCTTTTTGAATGATTCAATACTCTCTGCTGATACCACTGCTTGCGGAAGAGAGTTCCAAAATGTAACCGCTCTAACTGAAAAGAAGCCCCTTCGCCCTTTGTGGCTAAATCTTTTCTCCACCAATTTTAGGTGGTGGCCTCTAGTCTTTAATAGGGAGTTAACAGTTAAAAGTTTATTGCTGATGTTGCCATCACCACTAAACATTTTGTACATCAAAATCATGTCCCCTCTTAATCGCCTCACTTCTAGCGTGAACAAGTTTAAATTTAGCAACCTTGTCTCATAGCTTTGGTTCTCCAGCTCCTTAATTAGTTTTGTTGCCCTTCTCTGGACTCTCTCTAGCTCAAGGACATCCTTTCTGTGGATTGGTGACCAAAACAGGACTGCTGACTCAAGATGAGGCCGAACCAGTGATCTATAAAGTGTCAAAATTATTGCTTTATCTCTACAGTACATTCCCTTTTTAATACATGACAGTACTCTGCTTGCTTTGTTTGATGCAGCCTGGCATTGCAAGCTATTATTCAATCTGTGGCCTACTATGACCCCCAAAACTTTTTCCATATCTGACTTCCCTAGTGGAGTTCCCATTAATAGGTATTCCGCTTACCTGGTTTTAAACACCAAAATGCATTACTTTTCAATTTTCAACATTAAACATCATCTGCCATATATTTGCCTACTCCCCTATTTTATCCAGGTCATCCTGTAATGTTATAATGTCCAAGCCCATGTCTATTACCCTCCTGATTTTGGTATCATCTACAAACACAGAAATATGGCTATTAACACCTTCCCCAATATCATTAATAAACAGGTTAAACAGTATGGGGCCCAGCACAGAACCCTGGGGCACGCCACTCTCGACCTTAGACCAATGTGAAAAAGAGACATTTATCAATGCTCTCTGGACACGTTCATCTTCCACTAGCAGACTTATAATTGCTTTTGCTTGCCTGTTCTTCTTTGGATTCCCATTCCTTCATGGATTTATTAGTGGGTCTGTCTGTACTCGGTACTTGCCGTAAGTCATCTTTGCTTAGCAGCATTTCAAGCTTGAACTTCCATAGCTGGTAGTTGCTATTGTTGACCTTTGCGATTGCAAACTTCATATCTGAACTACTTGTCTTCTTGCATTAGCTTGGTTCTTTTGAGACCTTATCCAGTGCCTTGTGCAGGGTTACCTCAAATTGGGCCATCAGGGACGGTGTCAATTCAGGATCCGACGGATCCGTTTGTAAGCTATCTCCCTGTGGGTCTTGGGGCTCCACTGAGGAATTAGAGTCCTCTGCCTGTAGTATTGCTGGCGCTGGGGCCAGTTTGTGGGCCGCGCGGCCCAAGGCCTCGTGGAGGGTTGGTTGATTCATCTTACCGCCCCTACTTCTGGTTTGCGACATCTCGGTATGTATCGATCGGCGGCGGGAGGCCGAGGCTAGGAATCAGTGTTTGGAGCGAGAACGAGTCCGGTGATCAGCCGTAAAAGTCAGTTATTCTCCCGGGCAGGCGCGGAGCTGGTTAGTGTGCGGCCATCTTGGTCAAGCTCGCGCATGCGCCGTTGCTGAACTAAGTTTTACTTGCTTAGAAGGACATTACATCAGAATACAGCATTGTGTAGGAAACATATATATCAGAACTTCCTGTGTATCATAGATTAGCATGCACATTGAAAACGTACATTGCACCACAGGGCCATCTACAGCTCAAAAAACATATCACAGTCAGTAATACAACCAGAGTGTGCTGTTGCATTTGCGACAGAGGCCAGTCTAAATACCTTGTTACATTGTGGTAAGTCTAAATGCTTAATTTACATTGGTAGTTAGTGGGTGTACAATCTGTCAATTCATTGGTTAATGTAGAATACCCCTCCATGGATGATATTTATTATGTCCATAGTTGTGGTTACGGTAAATGTGGGGACTCTATACTGGCTATGGGTGTAACAGAGGTATCCATAGTTTCCTGCCGCATAGGTTCCCAAATCACCCTTTGTAAACAAGGCATAAGAGTTGCTACACAAGGAAGTGCATATTCACAGAGCTGCACGAAATTGTGTCTGTACATTGAGGAACTACATCCTATGGACATCTTCAATAAGTAAGTTTACAGACTTCTAGATCGATATGGTTATTAGCGGTGGAATATAACTTATGGAAATGCAATATAGAAATATACAGTATATGTATTTGTTGTTTTTGAAAATAGATACCCTTTAAAGCAGTGGTCAGTGGGGAACTGCACAGTTACATATATGGTCAGTAAAGAAGTGTATTAGTATAGTGGTGATGAAATGTGATATTACTGGTGCCATCAGTGTAGAAGTGCAACATTGTAGTTATGGTCAGTGGATAAGTGTGCCATTAAAGTGGTTGACAGTGGAGAACTGCACTGGTAAAGTGTCAGTCGGTGGAGAAGTGTGCTGTTGCAGCAGTGTAAAGAAGTGTGTTGGTAGCATGGCAGCAGGTGAAGGAGTGTGCCTTTACAGTGGTGGCCAGTATCCCTGGTATTAGTGGTGGACCTTGGAGAAGTGCCCTTGGTGGTTGTTCTGTCTCCACAGTTTAACATTGAAAGTGTGATCTCTGTAACTTACAGTTGTGATAAGATAGCAATATCTCCCAGTCACAGTGAGTTGGCAGACAGTTGACTCAATCCATAATGACACCTTGAAGAGCTTTGAGAAGTTTTATCCAAACAGCGCAGATCTTTAAATCAGCGAACATATGATAGGTCAAAAGATCATAGCGTGATTCACTCAGCAAAGGACATGTGGCTGAGATACAGACTGGAACATAATGAAGACTAGTGGAGCTATCTACACGGAGTAAAACTGAACTACAGGGAGGGGTAGAGACAAATGCTAGAGACAGATATAGCAAATAATATCACAATGCATGTGTAACAAGACAATGGTGACCAGTGAAGTGCCTCTAGTATCAGTGGGGATGTGCTCCGGGCAATAAAGTTTGGTTACTTACCTACTTGGATTAATCTGCCTTTGCCATTGTTTGTGCAGACATGTAGACATTTTTTCCATCAACTTTGCCCAAGACTAAATGGTGGTGGCCAAAGCTACTGAAGGAGCTCTGTCAATAGCTCTTGTCCTCACCACAAATAATTGTGGCTCTTGGTTACTGACATTCTGGTGCAATACTAGTTACATTAAAATTTCCCTTCGGTTCTACTGAACCGAAGGGGTCCTGGGGCCGAAGCTAGCCCAGGGATCGGCCGAAGCTACGGTCAGATCCTTCGGCAGCTTCGTGAATAGACCCCTAAAGATTGCATAACGGTATTAGTTGTTTTTTTTATATGTGACTCACTGAATCCCCAAGTTTTTTTTTACACAAATTTGTAAGTACTGACTTTGTGGCCAAGTCACTGACCTGGTTAATTTGAAGCACCCAAATAACATACACCCCAAATTTTCAAGATCAATCGCCCCAGTAATAGTTAATATATAAGGGCTTTAAATTGATGCTCGCGAACTGAATATCAAAACCATGTTGCTCATAAAATCAAGTTACATTTATTAATTCCAAGATATTAAAAAACAAACTATAACAGCCCTGGTGACACCCGCACAGCCCTGGTGACACCCACCGCCCACACAGCTATGGGGACACCCACTGCCTGCACAGCTCTGGGCACACCTGCCCAGCCTGGTGACACCCACCACCTGCTCAGCCCTGGTTACTTCTACCACCCACACAGCCCTGGTGACACCGCCACCCGCACAGCCATAGAGAGACCTGCCGCCTGCACAGCCCTGGTGACACCTGCCTCCCGCATCCACCTGCACAGCCTTGGGGAGACTGCACTGTCCTGATGAGACCGCACACAGCCCTGGTGAGAGCACACAGCCCTGGTGAGAGCACACAGCCATGTGAAACCCGCACTCAACCCTGGTATGACTGCACAGCCCTGGTGAGACCACGCAGCCCTAGAGAGACCCGCACACAACCCTAGATAGACCACACAGCCATGGTGAAACCCACATGTAGCCCTGGTGAGACAGTACAGCCCTAGTAAGACTCTGCACAGCCGCCTGTGACGCTGCATAGCCCTGGCCACACAGATTATGTAGCTTCATATTATTCTGCATTGCTGTATAATGTATTGCTGAGATTTGCAGTCCTTCTAACTACAGCCTGGAATGAGTGGCACAACTACCATGGTGGCAGTGTTTGCAGCCGATACTGGGCCCTGGCGCTCCATAACTCTGCCAAAATCATTAGTCTGTAGTGTTTTAGAAAACTGTCACATGACACACAAAAAAAAGTATTGGTAATTGGTATCGGCGAGTACTTGAGAAAAAGTATTGGTACTTGTACTCGGTCTTAAAAAAATGGTATCGGCACATCCATAGTTTTTATGTATTTTTGTTATAGTTTTTTTTATTATCTTAGGAATTAATAAATGTAACTTGATTTTATGACCAACATGGCTTTGATATTCAGTTCACACGCATCAACTTAAAGCCCCCATTTATTTACTATTTGGGTAATTGATCCCGAAAGTTTGTGCTGCATGTTAATTGATCTCAGGGGTGTGATGCTCTTGACCAGGGGTAGCCAAACTCCGGCCCTCCAGCTGTGGTGAAACTACAAATCCCATGAAGCATCTCTCTCCAGGAGTCATGTTTGTGGCTGTGAGAATCTTGCAATGCCTCATGGGATTTGTAGTTCCACCACAGCTGGAGAGCCGGAGTTTGGCTACCCCTGCTCTTGACCCACACACTAAGCCACTTCAATATTTATTAAAGCACCCAAAGGAAAACTGTTGCCTTTAGTGAAGTTGGCCATACACTATTCGAATTTCGGGTGGTTCTTGACGAACTGGCAAAAATTCGCACAGTGGGTTCCACTCTCGGCACCCTTTCAGCTGGCAGCCATTCTCAGAATATAATGAAGACAGCGGGTGATTTCTTGATCAACGCTCATAAGCATTGATGCCTGAATCTGTTATATTTTCTCAGCTCAGCCCGCAAGTTGAACAAAAAAAATATTACAGTGCATGGCCAGTCTCATGAATAAATTCGAAAATTAAACAGAGAACAAACTGCAGCTTTTGTTTGACATTTCACATTGCTCATTAACGAGGCTGGCAGTGGAGAGCAGTTTTTACATCCTATTTCATTTTTACATATACTGTACAAAATTTACATACTACCTTAAAAGAGAAAATAATACACAAAGGCCCAATAAGTCTAATAAGTATTGTATTAAAAACTACATGAATATGAAAAAATATTGCCCATTCAATTAAAAAGTCATCCTCAGTTACTCTGATCACTAATGCCACCAAAATGTACTGCAATCCATTTAACTTGATCCTGTAAGCTTGTTGCTCTTCACTAACATAAGGCTTTCTGTGAAATTGTAATAATATGATTTGACCCCTCCCAGGTCCACTGTATTTTTTTCTAGTGCTTTACATTACATTAAGGGCTTGTTCACACCAAATGCAGACCAGATCTGCACGAGTTTCTGCACACGCGGTGCAGTGGGTTTTGCCGTGCTTTTGATGCGTTCCAGGCCATTTAGTAAAAAAAGAAATTATATATATTTTGCCTGAAATGGACTTTCAGTGTGTTCCTGGGTGATTGCATGCGTTTTCATGCGGTCCAGAGCAGGAAAAATAGGGCTTGCTGCAGTTTTTTTTACATGCTCTGGAACTGAACTTTGCGGTGTGAACTAGAGCCCAAAATACCATTGGAATACATTGGACGCAGTTTAGATCCGTTCTGTAACTGCTCTGCTCCGGGAACGCGCTTGGTGTGAACTAGCCCTAAAGAAGAAAGCATGTGGGTAAACGTGCCAGCAGTGTAGGACATGTAACAAACCAGCCACCTGTTTGTTTTCCTCAGTGATGACTTATCTGCCTAGCATAAGCAGGGAAGTAGACGTCTTTCTGGGAATTTTGTTAGCAAGACACATTTCAATAAATGATGAGTGCTGTTTGAAAACTTTTATTCAGCTAGTAGAACGTTTGACACAGAACAACACAAAGTACATAAGCACATAAGTAGATTTGGTGATTTATTTATATGTCAGTTGTGATCCAAGGAATACTCTTTTCACAAAATGAGAAGTTACATATTAATGATGAATGATTCTGCATCTCCTTGTTTCTGTGTGTAACTGTTGAAAAACCTGATCATTCAGCAATGCTGAAGATATCGGGCACAATATAATCTGTATGTGTTCCATCGATCAGCCCTTCTCCATTGGAATGAACAAACCAACAAGCAACTTTACTGCCTTTATAGTGGTCTTTCCTGTAATCTCTCTGTACCCCCCTAAAATGACAAAAACACATTAATAAACATTATGATGTAAGTTAACTTCTATCTGCATTCACTTGGCAATGGTTCCACAGTCAGCTATTGCAATGAAACCACAGCACACAAAAAGAACTACAGTGTAATGCGATTTTGAAAGTATATATATAATTATACTGCATCAGTGTGTGTTCTGATGACCACAGTAATAAATGGTAAAACGTACAGGTATTATGTTTTACTGCAACTGAGCATAACACCATGTGACCAGCAGCGTTGTTAATTCTTTTTTTGTTTTAATTTTGTTTAAAAAAAAGCAACATAGGAGATTGTACCAACTGGTGTAAATTTCACATTTTTGTGTTGTCCCACTTCCATCCTCCCCACCCCGTCTCTGATCAGTTCCCCCCCTCTACCATTCTCCAGGGTCACCTCCTCAGGGTGTCGGATGAGCTTCTTCTCCCAGTTAATGGTGGAGAGGAAGGCTGGGTAGCTCACAGTCTGGAAGAACTTATCAGACTCAGGGAGGCGTGTGGGGGGACGGACTCTTCACCTCCGCCGGCCTCTCCTCCACATCTTCATCCTCCTCACTGCTGCTGTCCAAGCTGCCATACTTCCGTGGGGAAGACAGTCAGGGTTTTTATTTTACTAAACTCTATTCTATCGAAAAGTGGCAGCATTTGAGGTGACAGGTTCTCTTTATGACAGCAAAAGGTTTCCCAGCACACTCTTTATGGAGACATCAGAGGTCTATTGGACTCCTGGTGTCTCTCCTGCCCAACAATACAAACGAACAAGAATATAAATTTGATTGATCGCCTGTGTAATGGGTACCTCAGCTAGTTTCTGATGGCTTTGAAGCAAAAAGCACTGCACAATAGCAGGGAAAGTATGTGCAAGGGGGGACAGTACCTTCACAGTCAGGTACAAGTGATCGTGTGGCTCTACAACCACCTAGATCACTAATAATGGAAAGCCCTCCGCCTACTGAAAAAATGACACTGAGCTTATGGCTGCAGCAGCCAAGAACTTGGTGTAACCACTTCAAAACCAAGATGTACAGGTATGTCATCATATGATCCTGAAATTGCTAAATAAAGAATTTATAAAACCGATACATGTTCTATCCTTTCCCCACACTATACAAAAGGTTAAAAAAAATCTACCTTTGAATATAGTGAAGAATTAGATCTTCTGCCAGGTTTATACTGCTGTATACATCCCTCTGGGGAGAATCAACCTCTCTATTTTTTTTTTACATCAAGACAGAAAGTAATGGGAAAGCCTAAATATCTTCAGGTGGCACTAGAACAGAAGGTGAAGGGTATATTCTTTATTTATACAAATAAGCAAAAAAAAAAAGTTCACTTTGAAGGTGCTCAAAAAAACTTGGATTCAGCCATTTTGGCTGCAACAAAATATATAAAAGATAGGAAATATTTAAAAAAAATTTGGGGGAGGGGGTGTAGTGTGAATAGGAATATATAAAAAACATATACTGTAGATGCTTTTTTTCTTTATCTTGACTGCAAAAGTGGGAATACCCTTTAGATTGATGTCATACTTGTTCCTTGACTCGCTAGTTACTAAAGCTGGGATCAGATTGACAGCCCCAAGGCCTGACCATTCAAAATAAGTCAGCAATGGCAGCTCCCATATTTCTACCTTAAGGCTGGCCATACACCTGTCAATTTTTTGTCGTTCAACCTGCGGGCTGAACAAAAAAAATTGACGCGATTCCTCCATCAATACTAACAGAGTGTCGATCAAGGTATCACCACTGTCTGCATTATATTCTGAGAGATGCCGCCGCCACCTGCCAGAATACCCGATAAGAGCGGGCTGCCGGCTCTGATTGCACACAGATTTTCCAGCAGGCTCCTTTGATCAGTTGATCGAGGAATGCCGGCTGAAAGGGAGCCGACAGCCCCACACACCGTTCGAATTTCGGCTGGTACAATTAAAAACCGGCCAGTGTATGGGCACATTTACAGCTTAATTTTAACATAGTTCAAAAAATGAACATGCATACATAACCACTGATAGAACAAATGATATTGTGTTTACTGAATGTTTTGCATTGCTTGAAATTCTAGTTAAAAGAAAGTAACACATTTAATATACAAAAAAAAAATGATAAACCATCTGCTAGTTTCTTACATCTGTCTGAAACTCCATTGATGACTTCTCTGCATTTGAATCCCTAGTCTGCACACCTGCTGTGGATGTTATGAAAGGTTTCAGCATGCCCAGAGCGGCGGCACTAGGGTGGGTGTCACCCGGTGCGGCCGCCATGCATGTGTTACGATGTCAGTGGTGCAATGTCATCATGCATGCACGTTGATGTACTTCACTGCCAGTGGCCACCTTGGTAATGGATGTCGGCAAAGAGAGGAGGGGATATTGACCTGGGTCCCCCTCTCTCTCGGTCCATGACTGAGTGCTCGACTTTTAAGAGGGGGTGACACCAAAATGATTGTCAGTCATTTTGGTGTCACCGTCTCTGATGGTGTCACCCGGTGGGGGCTGCACCCCCTGCACCCACCCCACACCCCCCGTGACACCACTGGCCACCCGGTTGGACTTTTTATATTTTATCTTAAAGGAGTATAACATGAAACACATATAACACACAAAACTTCCAGCTGGACTGTAATAAAGCGTGAGTCAGGGAGATCTTGGGAAAAAGTGGAATAAAAAATGTGTCAGTCTAATCAGCTGCTAGAGATCTCTATGCATTCTCACACACTGGACAAAAGAGTATGCAATGTCACATCATGCTACATGTTCATCCTTAGTAAGCCTTAGTGAAGGGGCTATCTGTATGAGCTCCTGAAATGTGTTGACTATTCTATACTGTCCCCTCAACCCAACATTAACTAAAGATGTATTTGGACTAAAAAACTGAGTGTGGCACTTCAATAAAAAATCCTGCGACAGGGAGGTCTTGTTCTAGACATATAAGATATCGGTGTTTGACTTCAAATATCACATTTTCGTGGACTGGATGTGTTATTTTTTTTTTACAGTGGAGAATATTGAAATCCATTCTTTACCTTGTCACTGTAAGGAGCTTAGTTTTAACTTTCATTGTTGCATCTAGTTTGTTGGGAATTTCGGTTTCATGAATATCAGATATTTCATAATCAATGCCATGAAAGAATTGTCCTTTAAAGAAAATAATAAGTTAGCATTATTAGACCTCTACATACAACAGATAATGAAAGGAGTTTACCAAAAGTGGAGCAGGCAGAATCTTGAGCAGTTGCCCATGGCAACCAATCAGCGTCTCTCTTTCATTCCCAAAGCTTAATTGAACAAACTAAAGAGAGAAACTGATTGGTTTCTGTCTGCTCCAGTTTCGATCAATTTCTCCCAATGTATATAAAATGCTTTTTTTCATGCTGGAATAAAGCTTAATCTATAAGCTTGTTTTGGGGAGGGGGGGTTAGACCCTCTGCCACTTTTTTTAATTTTTATTGCTGTCTGTGTCCTCATCAGGGAGATTCACCCCTCTACCTGTACTGGTGACCAATCTCACCAAGAAAGAAAGTCTAGAGACATCTAACATTTTAGAGTTGTCCCCAGAACAAGAGGTGAGGAGGAATCTGATAAGGACACCTGTTCTGGACAGCTGTCCTAGAGGGGAATTTCCCTGAATTTGGGAGATTTTCTCTAACTTCCTGTTGAGTCTTTAGAACAGGACGTTAGGGCAAATTCTCCAGATTTTACACAGAAAGCGGAAAAAAAAAACTAAAACCAATACAGAAGGGGATTGTAACCCTTCCTGTTCCATCTTAAACAAAAAAAAAAAGTTTTAGCTCTACATCCACTTTATGATTTCAATAAATTTAAATATTTAATGACAAAAGTGGCAGCTCTTGCTCCACACTTATGTTGTTCCATAATCATATCACACTTATGTGATATGTTATGTTATATCTGCTACTCCAAAATGTATGAACAGAAATCTCTCACCTAAGAGTCCATGAACTTCTGTAGAAAACATATGATCATCCAGAGTGTAGAACCCCAAGAAATCTTTATCTAGAGGATGATCTTTTAGGGCTTGATGTAAAATTATAACAAATGTCGCCCCTTCTCCGAATGTAAACGTCACATTTTCTTTCTTGTATATCACCAGGTGCAACCTAAAGGGGTATTTAGTGTAAGAGAAAAATATGAAGGATCTAAACAGATAAATGATTGTGCACACTGAAGCTGATTTACTAAAGGAGTAGAGCATGTTCATTTTGCATAATGAAAGGAAAATGTAAAAAAAACTAAATGTTCTCTTGCAAATAATTGGATGATCAGTCACAGCTTTGCCTCATTCACTAAATTATGAGACAAATCACTTTGCAAACTGAAAATTCGCATTGCTATGTAAACAGCCTCCACTCCTTTAGTAAATCATCCTCACTTTTGTTGGTTATTATTAGTTTCAGCAGATTGTTTTAGTAAAAAAGAGTTGACCTTGCAGGCCCTAAATCTTTAATACTCTCATCGTTTGCATACCAGAAAAGTCAGAACTCTGCATGCTTGTTCTGTAACAAGTAGCATATAATAATTAAGCAGAGATAGGAAGACCAGTATAACAGGAATTCTAAATTATTTTTATTTGTCATTGCATTGTGCTTTACTAACCAGTTGCATACATTGGGCATAATGGTTATGTCTCCAAAAAAATCTAAGTACTATGGGCATACCTAGTATGGAGACAAGTACTGGAATGTGTCACAGGTTTTCCCGCACATATTCGCGCATACGGAAACGCGCTAAACATAAAAACTAGAGGTGCACCGAAATGAAATTTTCAAAACGAAACCGAAAAACTAAAAATGTCAGGCCGAAACCGAAAATGTTTTTTTCTAACCTTTTCACAAATATTTGTATTTATTTATTTTAAATATTTGTATTTTTTTTAACTTTACTGTTGGAGGCTTGGGGGATAATTGGGGGTCTAAACAGACCCCTGATATTTCCCTTTAAAACACAGTCTTCAGTCTCTTTTTCTACAGCCCCTTATAAAAAATACTCAATACTGAGTGTTCCCGTTAATTCATAATCTGTGGAAATATTATGTTTACTATATCCACAATCATGAATAAACAGGAAGTGATGTAGAGCACTTCCCATTCATTCATAATTGGGGACAAGGTAAACCTACTATGTACTCAATTATTTACAAACACTCAGCAATCACTGATTGTTACCCGCTCGCTCTCACAGGAGGCTGAGCGAACAGTGCGGGGAGGAGAGCTCAATCTTCTCTAACAGCAGACTCCTCCCCCGCATTTTGCCAAAAGTGCCATTTTCGGCCAATATGTTTCGGCGGCTGAAATTTCGGTGCATACCTAATAAAAACCAATGCATTGCAATGTGTATTGTTCAGACTATTGCGGCGGGCACACGGTACAAAACCCATGTCCCGCAAATAGTCGAAGCGCAATTTTATTTGAAGATTCAGCGCGTTTCTGCTATAGTAATAGCTGCAAATGCGCTGAATCCATGCGTATGTTACTGTTTGCGTGGTTTCGTTCCACGTGGCTTTTCGTGCGGAAAAATCGTGCGGGAAAAATGCTACTGCTTTGTGTGAATGGAGCATTAACCTCTTGCCGTCCGCCCGTTAAGAAAACGTGTGCCCCATCTCCCCCTCCTGACCCCTCACCTTTAACCCCAGGATCTGCTAGCCCATCTGCGGCCCGGGTCCGGCTCGGGAGGGCGTCAGGTTTTTTTTTTTAATCTGTAGTTTTTCCTTAATATATTAAAAAATAAAAACCCCAGTGGTGATTAAATACCACCAAAATAAAGCTCTATGTGTCCCCAAAAAAGGGTATAAAATTCATTTCAGTACAGCGCTGCATGACGGAATAAATGTCAGTCAAAGTACCGCAGCGCTGAATACTGAAAAATGGCCTGGGTGGGAAGGGGGTTTAACACCGCGGATGTCAACTGGTTAAAGGGAAATGCCACCTTAAAAAAAAAAAGTGCAATAATAATAATGTTTTTGCATTGGAGCCAGTAATGTATTATTATTACAGATATTTATATAGTGCAGACAATTTTTGTAGCGCTTTATATAGTGCACAAAGTCCAAAAATGTCACCAGTACACCATACAGTATTTGAATGACAAGCATGTGTCATTAAATGGATTTGCTTCACATTTAAATGGTGTGCTGGTGACATTTTTAGACTTTGTGATATACACGGTGCCATCCGTGGTCACTTCAAGCCCCCGCCTGATTTACAGATCTATTCTTTGACTCGGTAAGGAGTGCAACAGGACATATCTATATGTGACTTTATATAGTACACATTCACATCAGTCCTTGCCCTTAAGGAGCTTACAATCTAAGGTCCCTATCTCACATGCATTCATACAAGAACCAATTTAGACAGGAGCCAATTAACCTACCAGCATGCCTTTGGAGTGTGGGAGGAAACCCGTGCAAGCACAGGCAGAACATGTAAACTCCTTGCAGATAGCGATCTAGCTGCAATTCGACCTAGAGAACCTCGACCTATTGAAACTGTGATTAGTGGATTGCGGGTGCAATACTCTGGCTCCTGCAGACTATAAATATAGACAAAATATAAGCACCTTTAAATTCTCCACAAAGCCTATAGATATAGTGGTGAATGAGGGCTTGTTTTAAAGTGCTTTTACGTGCATTGATCGGGTCTTTTCTGTCCGTGCGTACCCGCTAGGGGGCGCGCGCGAGCAGAAAAAAATTGCCGTCTGGAGACGGCAACCCGCAGATGCAGCAGTGCCGTCCGTCCGTTTTTTTACTACGGGCGGACGGCAAGAGGTTAAAATATGTAAATATTTTAGCGTGTGTGATCTGGGCACAAGTTCACTTTAAACTAAATAAAGAATATTATATGTGTGTTGTAGTACAGTAATGAAATGGTGGCTATGTGTAACCTGGGTCCAACCAAGCAATAGCCGCCTGTCAGATATACCGCTAAACCATAAGAATAGGAAAAACCCCTAAATAACCCCTAAACCAGTAGTTCTCAACCTGTGTAACCTCAGGACCCACATTTGTCCTTGGTCATTAAGTCGTGACCCAAGTCGCACTGCACTGGTACCATGCGTTCCGGTGTGGGCGATCAAACTGTGGGTGGGAGGTGCGTTTTGGGGTGCCAGTCAAATGAATAGCAATGCAACGCACCTCCAGCGCCAGAATGCGCTGTAGGTGCGATTGCATGGTGAGTTAATCGTACGGGACTGTGCGATTAGCGCACTGTACCAGTGTGAACGGGCCCTCAAAAACACTGCCATACATACACAACCAGACACACAATCCAAAAATTACAGGACACGTGAGGGAGATGTAAGCAATGTACGTATGAATGGAGCTCCCTCGCAGCCATACCCCCAGCCCACCTTAAACTGACACTCCGCACCGGGCAGCATATTTTGAATGGCTGCTTGGTGTGAGAACAGACAGTGCTGCACCAGGGGGAGGCTGAGGAGCCTCTCCCCTAGAAAAGAGGAAGGCATGCGGTGACCCACTGAACATGAGGTCGCGACCCACTTTTGGGTCACGACCCACCAGTTGAGAACCAAGGCCCTAAACCATAATCATAAGTACAGACATAAGAAGGATACAAATGGAATAGATACACATTGCTAACTAATTTTTGAGGAGCTACAGTATCAAAAATGGTTACAAAGCAAGATCAGTAGGCCCATAGAGATATTTGTTTAAACAAACCAAGTTGTGCAGAACCTTTACAATTTTAAATGGACTTATTCATTTATGGAACAGCTAATTTTAAAATTCAGTTGTGTACCCGTGTTTGTTGACAGATGCTTTCTTCTCCCATGTAAACATTTTGGTGATTTTGCCATTCATGATAGTGATTGTTTCAGTGGTCACCTCAATTCTCAGCTTAATCCCTTCGTTTACAATGCCCAGTCTTCCAAAATATGTCTCATGTGATAACACACTGTTGTCTGTTTTCCGTTTTCCAGTAAGTTCCCCATTCACTGCAATTCCTATAGAAAGGCAGCAGAAGGCATTGTTAGTGGCAGAGCAGACATGTATTACTTCGTCAGGCAAATGTCAAACTTTAATTCATTTGTAATAATAAAAGGTAGCCATAGCCACAAGTCAGTTGTTAAACCTAGTTGTGACCAAGATAAGCAGAGTGGTGGGCAACCCACCGCAATACTAGTTCGTATGTTTTTCAGACCTATCTTTTTAAACTGTGTTAATTTGTCAGTTATGCCATCTGATTTATGTCTACAGGCTCCATAAGAGCCATATCATGTTCATGGTTCTGTGGTTAGACAATGGCTGGATTACCAAAATGCATATGCCATCTTCCCTAATGGACGGCGCTCCAAAAACACTTCAGAATCTCTAACACTATTGAAGTAGCATAGATGAATTAAAAACTAGCTAGTTCAGGTACAAAGGGAGTAATGCCATAAGAGAAGGTGAATTGAGTCATAGGAGTGTTTTTATAAACAACTTGAGAGCCATTCATTCTGTAAAACATGTAAATATTTGTTCTGTTCAAGGAAAAACTACTGTTATTCAGTATATGTTCTTTCCAAGTCGAATGCAACATCATGAAAATACCACATTATGGCCACTAGATGGAGTTAAGGAGCATATGACATACAATACTTCTTTTCTATGCTCCTTACCTCCATCTAGTAGCCATCATTTTTTTTGTGACATTAGATTCGACTTTTTGCCTCCATTTGCACAGAATGCACATTCATTGGGTTTTGCAGGCCAAATGGCTCTGTGAATCGTCTATAAATACACCCCATTGTGATTCTACTAGTGTCACATGACCCTTAATGTGCAGAAAATTAAAACGCATTGGATGTTTGATTTGCCTTAGGACACCAGGCTATTCTGTTACATACAATTGCTATAGTATACAAAGTAGTGTAAAATGCTAAAAGTTTTTCTTGGTCATGTATGGCATGTTGTTGCTCCCTCCAGCAGATTGGAATAACAGTTTATACCAGTAATGTGGATTTGCAGCTGTCTGCATAGTTTCCACACACCCATGGCAAGGAATTCACATGAAGTTGTGGAGCTTAATACATACATGATTCTGGCACACTTAAGAAATATCTTATGGTGTAGAAAGGTTACAAAATTGTTCACAGGTAGGGAAGGGTTACAATTTCTTATAGTTCCTTTCTGTTCCTTCCAATCCATGTAAAGCCCTCAACCCCATTACTTGAAAAAGTATCTTAGGAACAGGAAGTGAGTGGAAATACAAAATAATATAAAAATAAAACTCTTAAAGAAATTTTAATTCTTCCAAATGTATCCAAAATGAAAAAAATTGTCTGGAATCAGCTCTTAATTCATTACAAATTGTCACATGGTCAACGATGACAATATTGCTTTGTAAGGTGTTGTCTTTTTCCTTTTCAAAGGCTCGTGGTTCTTAATTTGGAAGTCAGAATTTTATGATATTATTGCTGTGGAGCTTTGAGATGTACATAGGGAATGTTTGTATGAATATAGGGATCCCAGATTACTGGATCCTATTTTAAATACTGGATCTCATTTTGTCTACTTATGGTCTAGTATGTGAAGATACCAATACGTACCTAGGCGTTTGTCTTCAATAAGATTCAATACCACGCCAGGTTCCTCTTGTATATTAAAGCACAAAGCGTCATTCTTTTGTGTCACATTTATAACAAAATGAGGATCTGAGTCAACTGTAAAACAAAAGAAATGGTATGTAAAATCAATTTAGCCGAAATTTCCCACCAGCTTTTATGAAGAGGATCCTAAGTCTGCTGTAAGGCCTGGTAAACACCTAGGCGGCAGCGTTTTTGCGCGTTTTAACGTCCATTTCTGATGCATGTTTTTTGCTCATACGGCAAAAAGCTTGTTTTTGTGAGCAGATTGTATCTCATTGATGTTAATGAGAAAAAGCACATAAAATGCACATAAAAACACAGCAAACGGGCGTTTTCAAGTGTTTTCTATTCAGCCTATGGGGCCAAAACGAGCTGTAATATGCCATAAAAAATCTGCTGTACTTTTCCAAGAGACAGGCGTTTTGCTTATTGCGACAAAACACTCAGATGGGAACAGGGCCATAGAAATGAATTGGATTCTTTTTGGGGCAGATTTTTTGAGCTTTTTTTAGGGCTTTTTTTAAGGAACCCTGCTTTTTTGGAATTACTCTGCTGGATACTTGGACAAGAGGAGACATTTGAACTTTGATTTGCTTTGAGGTTTGGGAATTTTTCAGGAAGACAGCTAAGCCGAGCTGTCATTTCTGTGCTCATGTGTGGGAGTTATGTCATCCATGGCTGACAAATGGAGAACACTCTTGTAAGAATGAGCCAGAAGGAAACAAGGAGAAGATGGTAGTGGAAGCGACGGAGAGGCTAAAGGTAGCACAGAACTTGCATCTTTGGAGGAGAGCACAGACCCCAAATAAGTACATTTCCACTTCTGAAAAGTGTTATAACATTAGGCACTACTGAAGAAATTTTGAAATGTACCGTAATATTTTTTAAAAAGCTTCTCATTTCTCTTCCTTGCAAACACAGCAGTAGTACTCTATTTGTAAAAGGGAGTTGCCAAAATTGTACTCTACCTGCTCTAGTAGCCTCTGGCTTTCTGGTTATTCTAGATGTCTGTACAGATTAAGGATGCACCGATACCGTTTTTTCGGTATGGAGTACTGATATTTTTTCTGTCGGTACTCGCCAATACTGATAACGGAAGTCCCATTAAGGAAGCCAAGCGGCATGTAATGGCTCGCCGCCTGGCTTCCTGATTAGTTGGGAAGCCAGCTACATGCTACCTCGTCACCAGGTGAGCCGGATTTTTGGCCAATCAGGGACCTAGGGGGCGGGTAATGACTCGCCGCCTGGCTTCCTGATTGGCCAGCTTCCCAACCAATCAGGAAGCCGTACGCCGAGTCATTACACTCCACCTGGCTTCCTGATTGGCCGGGAAGCCGGCTCCATGCTCACTGATCACCAAGTGATTAGGAAGCATAGAGTCGGCTTTCTGGCCAATCAGGAAGCCCAGGGGGCGGGTAATGACTCGCCACCCGGCATTTTGATTGTCCAGCTTTCCGACCAATCAGGAAGTTGGGTGGCAAGTCATTACACGCCGTCCGGCTTCATGATTGGCCGGGAAGCCGACTCCATGCTGCCTCGTCACTTGGTGACAAGGCAGCATGGAGGTGACTTCCCAGCCAAGGAGGAAGCAGGGCGGGATGTAATGACACGCCACCCGACTTCCAGATACCAGAGGTTCTGGTATCAGGATACGTATCGGAAGCATTTGTCAACACCAATTCATAGATGATTTGAGGATCTACAGCCGAGTGATACACAAAGAAATTATATTTTTGTTAATAGTTAAGGTACTTAAATGCATTTTTACGTTTTAACTTCTGAGTTTAGCGTCACTTTAAATTTAGCTGTATATTCCTTGCCATTACTATGACCCACCACCAAAAAGCAATCCAAAATAAATTCTCCTATGCTTGACATGCATGGTGATGTTATATATGTGTGCATTATTTGTTGTTTCTACCCCTAGTAGAGCCCAGAAACAATAGTGCAGAGTTTGCTTTTTTCTTTTGTATCCCACTTAAAACACACTGACACTAACACTGGTACTGACATCAACCCTAGCGCTAACACGGACGCTTACACTAACACTGACACTAACCTTGATTGAGTGCTAATTTAAATGTTTTATCTTTATTTTTAACAGACATTTTATTTTTTACAGGCTTCTCTTTTACACAACTTTTGCAAAGATACTTTGGGAGGAATTTACTAAAACTGAAGCAGATAGAATTTGGAGCAGTAATGCATAGCAACCAATCAGCTTCTATCTTCAGCTTGTTCAGTTACGCATTCAAAATGAAAGCGAAATGCTGATTGGTTACAATACACAGCTGCTACAAGTTCTGTCCAGTCTTAGTAAACTCACCTCAATATATCTTTTTCTCCTCACAGAGGACAAAGCGATAAGGAGGAGGTATTTCTTACTAATGACCACTGTGATTGGCTATGCCACAAGCTCCTGATCATTACACGGAGACCTGGAGCTAATAGGTAATTAATCCTGGAATTGCACTACAGAAACAAGCAACACATTACCCCAGTTAGATGGAGTTGAGACAGCAGGAGCATGATAACCTGAAAAAAAAACCCAGTATAAGTAAGATAAAAAGCCATATTTTTTCAATGAGCAAATAATTTGAGCATTCTAAACCTGCAATTTTGATTTAAAGCTCAATTCTACAGTAAATACACAAATTAAATACATGTAAAGTAGCAGCTTAACCTGCCAAAGAGTTTGTGTTTCTGTCCATCCAGTCCTGAAAGTTATACCATTCTGCCAAACAGCACACTACTGTCTTGCAGGTGAGGGGACCTGATCTTTCTCTGCTGTAGTTTTATTTTAAAGGAGAACTATGAGGTGAATGCTTTTCACTCACCTCATAGTTCTAGCCGACCTGTGTCCTGTGCCGGCAGAGAGCCGGGACAGGGGGGGGGCCTGGATTCCCCCCTCCCCGCTCCGATCCTCCAGCGCTGACTGGCGGAACGGACGGGGAGGGGGCGGGGGGCTGTAGCTCGCGGTATACTGAGCTTAGGGTGACGGGAGGACGCTAGTTTGTGTTCTCCCGTTACCCTAAGGAGAACTATGGGGAAAAGCCCTAACCCCATAGTTCTCCTTTAACAGGCCTCCTTCCCTGCCCTATTATGTGACTGGGCAGTAGAAGAAGAAGTGCTGAACTGGTGAGCTCATCTCTCTGTCACTATAATATTTGCTCCTATCGGTTAGCACTACAACGTACCCAATTGGCTCCTTTTGCTGCTTACTATTCCTCTGAAAGCTTGCTTATACGAAGTCAAATTCAGGTACTTATAGTAGATTGATTGCAGAACTGCATTCATTTTTGCATATTATATCTGTTCAGTTCAGCTTTATATATTTTATGGATCATTGTAACAAACAGCCTTTTTGCGTCCAGGGCAGAGTTATTGATGAGGGTTCTTATTCCCATGAGCAGGAGGCAGATTATAACTTTTCTGGGCATTATAGGATACTATAAACAGTTCATTATGTATTTTGCCTGCACCCTTGACCGATCTGAACAAAGGGAAAAATTGGATTTTTGTACATAGCATAAAATCAGTTTCTCTACATTTATGGAAGGACACAGCAATGATCTGTAGATCTTGACCACTGGATTAATAGAAAATTAGAAATACATAGAAAATTAGAAATACAAAATCCATCCATAGGGGTGGCCCCTGCTGGTAGCCACCAACACCCCCACCTACCCTTTCCAATTTGCTAACACAGTTAGCAGCAAGCAGTAAGGACCCCAACTAACATTCAACAGGAAACAGCCAACACAGCTGAAGGAAAGGTGCTGTGTCCTTCAATGAATGCGTGGAAAATGATTTTACATGGAGTACAAAAATCAAGTTTTGTCTTCTGTTCATTGAAGGACACAGTGAAGGTCAGTAGGTCTTGACCACTAGGACATCAAAAGCAATGTCTACAATATGGATTGGCAAGAAGTACCGGGGCACCCGGCGTGACAAGGTCAAAGGCCAAAAAATATCACACTTGTTAATCTTTTAAAATTTGGTAAAAGGAATGAACAGAAGATCAAGTGGCTGCTTTGCAAACTGTAGAAACAGAGCGCCGATGACGGAAGGTCTAGGATGCACTCACTGGTTTAGTAGAATGTGTAGTAACAGAAATCAGGGGCTGCAAACCTTAAAGAGAAAAAGTGTGCACAGTGAACTGTCTAATCCACCTAGAAAATGTCACTGAAGAGGCAACTGGACCCATTTGTAAATATGAAAATGAATCATTCCTACAAAAAGACACCATGGTTTTCAGGTGCATCTTGATTGCCCCAAATACATGCAGGCAATTTAAAGCCTGCTCTGTACAATAAGCAGAGAGAAGGCAAAACATTATCTTTGTTCAAATGAAATGCCAACACAGCTTTTGAAAAAAAAAAACAGGGTCTAGGATAATGCACTACCTTATCTCTTATGTAACACCAGAAAGGGGGACCTGCAGGACAAACCCTGAAACCCTACGCCTTGAGGAGATGGTCAACAAAAAAGCCCCCTTCTGAGATAGGGCCAAAAAGAGAATTTTGTAAATGTTCTCAAATGGTGGTTTTTTACTTCCACTGGTGTCATAGCAAGTCATAGAAGAAATACAACCCATTGAAACTCCCCCTGCAGTAGCAGCACAGCAGTTGCCCACTGTAGATCTTAAAGCTGCTAAAGAGACAGATGGAGGTTGGATGCGAAAAAACGGTCTGGAGGAGGAGAAACGAACTCCATCTTGTAGCCTAATCCTATCTCTGTGTGGACCTTGGTAGAACAATGAGGTTTATGAGTACCAAAAGTTACCAGGGGCTCTTCCAAGGTACTAGGCCTCAAATGCAAGGGTTTTGCTTGCAGACTTAATAATGGCCAAGACCATTTCCTTATCCTCAAGGATGATTGATGCTGAGACCTCTTTGCCACTACCAGTAAGGGTCAGTAGAGGATGCGAGGTGGCAGGCGTTTCTACAACCTCTTAGTTGTGCTCCTCAACGTCAAATGCCATGGACAGGGAAAGTAGGGGGGAGGACTTTTCTTGGTGGAATCATGCACTGAATGGAATTTCAAAACTCTCAAAATTTTGGAACTCTCAAATATTCTAAAAAAGGGGGTGGACAAAGATAGGAGAGATTGGGATTGCTTACTGCCATATCTATTTGCAATTAGAGGAATTTCTAGAGTGTTTTTGGCCTATTGTATGGGCATCACCCCCAAGGGTTGTTAGATGCAAAAAAAACTGGAGAATGGCACTACGTTCTAAAAGTGTGTGGTAGAGCATATCTTAGCCATACAAGATAGAATTTTCCTCAGTTATGCCTCTGGTCTGGAACAATAAGTTTGTACAGGTTCGAAAGTTCCACTGAGGGGATAAGGTACTGGTTCTAGTCCCTACAGTGAAACGTAAGTTCCTGGCCAAATGGTTAAAGGAGAAGTATTGGGAGAGTAAAATATACTCTTTCCAATACTTATAGCTGGTGTGGGACACTTCTTCCTGCAGAGAGCAGTGACTGCCAGTCACTGCTCCCATAGGGATTCCTTTCTCAGTTCCTCCAGTGCTCACTGGAGGGACAGAGAGGGTAGGGGCCAGGCACAGCTGCCAGAGAGGCAGAGCAAGCTGTCAGACAGCCAAGTGGATGCTGACAATATTGTCTGGATTCATCCCGGCTGCAGTGCGGCCCTGCACTGTCTGCAGATAGGGGCAAGCTATATGCTGATTGCTGATTTTGGGTCACAGGAGTACATTAGTAAATGCACTCCTGTGACCCCCCCCCCCCCCCCCAAAAAAAAAAAAGTTTGGCTTTACTTTTCTATTAAAGCCTGGAAAGAGAAATTCTCTTAGCTGTTGGAGGTAGCCCCCTGAACAAAGAGGAAGGTATATGGCAGGTTCTTATTGCTAAGCTAAGAAAGTTTCTGCACCAAAATAAGAGAGTTGACAGGCTGCACAGATCTAATTAAACACAACATTATCACTGCCTCCAAGGTTTGGGTGCAGCCTTAGCCCTATCAAAGGCCCACAGATAGGCAGTAGCCAAGGAACATCAGATAATGTTAATGCTAGGCTTTGCGGTAATTGAAGAAGCAAAAATTGAATAGCGTAGCCCAATAGTCCTGATTCCCAAGTCTATTGGTTCTGCAATAACTTCAGAAAATTAAATGTGGCATCAAATTGTAATGCGTATCCTGTGCCAAGAATTAACAGACTCATTGAGAGGCTGACCTTATTAGGGGATGTTGGCAGGTTCTGCTAATGGTGGAGGCAAGGGTTCCTTCCACTATGTTAGAATGCTTTTTGACCTACAGGGGGCTCCTGCTACGTTTTAGTGAATGATGGATGAGATCCTTTGGCTATAAAGTGGACACTGGAGACTTTGCACTACTATCTACTGGGACATAGCTTTAGACTAATCACAGACAATGGCCCAGGATAAAGAATAAAATCTGAAAGTCACCTTCTGGTTCCTGGTTCTCCAATACTTCTTTTTCAAGGGTAAGCATCAAGCGGGTCTTCTTCAGAAAAATGCAGATGCCCTCTCTAGAGCCCAATGTTTGGTAGCTGATGTTGGAACCCACATGTTCAAAAAGAGGGGACTAGTTTGTGACAAACTGCCCCTTTGGGGCCAGGGCAAGGTTGTGGGAGGGTTTACTTGATGCCTAGATTGTGGAATTTTATCAAATAAGTTGGTGGTAATGGTAGGTGTGGTGGTGTCCCAGTTTGCAGGAAGTTAAGCCCTGGAAGAAGGTTAAGCCGGTTCCCATGCTAGGGCCTATGGTGCGTGTTTTACAGTGATGGCAAGTCTGAGACCTCACCAACCATCTCTTCAGTGGCTTTGTCCATCAGCTTCCACACTAGAGTCAGTCCAAGGGCCATGACAGGAATCACACACACACTTGTTCACTGTTAGAGGCATCACTATACTTAGTTTACCAATTTTCTTGCGCCAATATAAACAAGATATTAGCTCCAAAGCATAACTCTAATGAATAAACTGCAATAACTCTTTATCTCAAATGTGCCAAGCTATAAAGTGAAATACATAAAGAAAAAATTATATATAAAGATAAAAATAATGTATATCTCAGTGTGTCTCATCTATAAACAAAGTATTCAACATGTAAGACAATACAATCGAAAAAGCGGTGTGCATCCAAAAAATACAAACAATCTAATTGGATAAACTATCAAAATATAAAGTGTCCATAGTCTTTAGTGAATTAAGCACAATATATACACACACACACATACATATACAGTATATATTTACATACAATATCCATGGAAAAAAAACAAATCGAAAAGGGATAGAAAGCACAGAAAAACTAAGATAGTGTGAAAGAAAAAAACAAACCATTTGAATTCTGGAATCCAGTCTAAAGCATGTTTTTTTCTTCACTGGCTTGAGTAAGCATGAGGGTAAGAAGAACACAGAATACTGTGCTGAGGCCCAGACAATTGTTGTCAAAGGGCTGCTGATTGGGCAACAGGAAGCTAATGCCTATGGGTATGCTAATGTTGATTACCAAAATACATTTTACAGTACAGGTGTTTGCATAATGCCTTAAAAAAAGTTGCTGAAAAAAGTGTCCCTGAAAAAGACTAAATTGAATACTTACCTCTATTGTTATGGTAGTGATGGTAGTGGACAAAGAAGGGAATGGTATTAATGGACCCATCACATATAATAACTATATCATCAATATAGCGACCAACAAAAACTTATATGTGAGGCATAGAGGTTATTGTTCCAGCTATAGCTATCCTTACTATGTCCTATGGCCAAATTGGCATAGCTTGGTGCATAGTTTGAACCCATAGATGTGTCTTGTTTTTGTTGGTAAAATAATAATTGTGTGAAACAAAAAATTCCAGATTATTTGCAAGGTGATGATATTGTATAGCTCTTTGTTTTACTTCATAGGGAATCGAAGTATATAGGGAACTTTAATCCAAAGACAACCTGTTTTACATGCTCAAACATACAAAACAAATTTTAATTCTTAAAGCTATAGAATAAACAGGGATAATTTGAAGTCAGTTAACACTTACGAGGTGCTGAAACTGGATATGAATATCCTGTAACAAACAGTATTAAAATAATTAAATTAATAATTAGGCATGGGTAAAATATTATGTACTATTATTATCGAAGACCTCTTTTGTTTTCAATGATTTTTACAGGAAAATTTAAGATTTAAATATAATTTTAGCTATCTATGGAAGGAAGAAAGAAAGCAAGAAATGCAATGACAAAGACACAATTAATGTCTAAAAAAAGCATGCTAAAATTAAGCTTTTTTTTTTTTTTTTTTACAAACAAAACAATTTTTTAGTTATAGTGTGCACATGAATATTTTTTAGAATTAGCAAAACTTACTGGGTGCTGTATGTTCCTCTTCTGCAATGAGAGGTATTAAAGTAATTAGGCATGGTTATAACAAGTTATTATCTTCTAAAAGATATAATTTTCTTTTTTTTTCTTACTTCTTTTTTTGTGTAAAAATCATCTTTTTCTTTTAGTTTCCTAATTCTCTTTCCTCTTTTGTATCACTGTCTCTTTTCAGTGCATGTCCATGGTCTGAGAGAGGTAATCATGAAAAGAGTCATGAAAGTTTGAGTATGTGATGACTTTGGGTTGCTTTGCTGGAGGAGGATGTTTGCAAATAACGAGTGACCCGCAGCACTGTTATTTATATCATCCTGTAACCAAGTGTGTCTAGGGTGAGACTAGCCCAGCGGGGGACCAAAGAATCCTTTGGCGGACCCTCACTAGCCATCTCAAAATGCTGCTTGCAGCACCATCAAACATCTACCTTCAGTTTATACAGCAGCATTCTAGAGCGCGTGAGACCCAGCACCCCAGAGATCTTTAAGTCCATTTGCCCAAAACTTTTCTGAACAACACAATCACCTTTGGCAGTGGAATATATAGTACATTGGGGTACAGATGTAGAGGGGTGGGTGGTAGCAATACACTATTGCAGGGATTGTGTGGGGCTGGGTTAAGGCAATAAATTGCTACCCAGGAGTGAAGTGCTGTGGGATGGATTGCTGCTACCACTTGTAAATTACCTTGTGGAGTTGTTAAACTTATGCAAGCAGCCATAAGTAGTAGTAGTGGAAAATAGAGGATGCAGTGTCTGCATCCAACAATAGGACCTTCAGCATCCCACCCCAACCTTCTTATTGACACTACAAAAGTGCATTTTTCGGTTTGGAGAAGCAATTGTGATTGCCAGAAAAGGTAGGGGCTTAGCTTAACTCTTAGAGCAAATTGAATGCAAATTATGACCCGATGTCTGTGAACATATTCGCTTCATTAACAGCATCCACAGTGAAATAAAGTACTAGTTTATAATAAATCTATGAGCGCTGACATCTATGTTGCTTTCATTGACGATATATTTGTTAGTACAATTAAGAAGAAAGAAACCGTGTTTTCGTGCAATAGTGGTTTTGTAAAGGAGCAAACTTAGCATTGACCAAGGACCCCATGCTTCCCCAATTGGTTGTTAGCAGCACAAAGTTACAAAGTTACACTTCAAGGGTTATTCACAAAAGGGTGAAGAGTTTGGAGATGGCAGGAGAAGTGAATAAGCTAGGACAAAATAGCTGATTTGGAAAAATTCTCCAATTCAGCTCACTATCCACATCAGCTATGTTGTGCTGGATTGTTCATTTCTCCTGCCTTCATCAAACTCTTCATTCTTTTGTGAATAGCCCTGTTGGTTTCCTGTGGTTGCCGTGCTTTGAATATAATCTTAAACCGCTTATTTTACTGGACTGGGGGTGCTTGTAATCTCCTTTGTGTGATATACTGTCCAATTAATTAAGGTACTTTCTTCAGCCTGATGCTGCGCTCTCCTAGTGTGCTCCCAGCAAGACACCCTATTACTTTCAAAGTAATGCTAGATTGCACACAGAGTGATGCATGCACTTAATTTTGGACATGCCATGCTCAGATCTCCTGAGGAGGTGCAAGGCAGGGAAAAATGTGGGTGCGAGCCAGTGAAAATGTCTACTATGTATCTGTCTTCTGTCAGCAAAGTACACATCTCATACTATCAGATATGCTGCAAGAGTCTTGCAGCAGAAGACAGAGACCCACAGCTCAGAATAGGGACTATTTATACAGTTCTCTATGATACAGAAAAGGACTGGAAGGAGATTTATACATGGCATGCCCCAGGAAGTTGCATGCATCACTTTATGCTCATTTTAGCATTACATTAAATGCAATAGGGTGTCAGCTTGGAGCCATGAGGTGAGTGGAAATCACTCATCTCATAGTTCTCCTTTAACATCACTTTGAAATAGCACAAAATCATACAAAGGAAAACACCATAACTAATAGGGCAGTACACAACCTTTTTAATTCTAGTGACATGGCAACAGCCAGATCATGTGACATAACTGCCATTGGTAGTAAAATGGAACTGTTACACTTATATAGTTATAATAATTTCAACAAAGAGGCCCTACTTTGGTTTCCTGTCAGATCCCTTTAACAGTGACCCCACATTCTTAATAAGCATCTAAAATGTGATGGGTCTCGTAGTAGTTCCCTCTACTATCACATTTATTTAGCAATGGTGACAGTTCTTTCAGTATATTGGAATTGCTGATGTATAAACAAAAATAGTATATCAAGGTTTTAAAAGGGTAAAATAAATACTTACTTTGTCCTGGTAAATGAATAATGAACACGTGATGGAAAGAAAAAAAACACAAGTTAGAAAACCAAAATTAATAAAAGATATAATTTATTTACAGGGATCAAATAATTTACCATAATATAAAAACCTTTCTAGTATTTATAATGGTAATAGTTTATAGTATGGTAAAAAGTCAGTGTACCTGAACTGGTAGGTAAATGCTGGAGGGTTATACCACCATCTGACACTTTCTTATAGCTCTTGGGGACTCCGATATCTCAGCACTTGCATTCATAGGTCTGGTCATCTGATATGACCATGCAAAGGCGTCCCACTCTCCCCTCTACTGGATTTTTCATTTATGTTATATTACTTTGAGTGCAGTGGGAGAAGTGAGAACACCCTTGTTGTTTAAGGGACAATCACTTTTGGAATGAAAGTGTTAAAGATTCAGCCAGTCAAGTTTCTAAGAGGTACAACCACTAGTAGGTGATTCAGCCCATCAGATACCAGTAGTTACATGGTTTCACATATGTGAAAGAGAGCCTAAAAAATAGATTTACACACAATGCACATTGCTTGTACAACAGGCTTATTGTTTTCACAGTACCAGGATTTTTAAGATCTCCCGGAATTTAAAAAGCTAACCCTTGCAGTAGGGCTACCCTTGCACCGCAAAGGTTAACTTGCTTGTTCTGATCTAGGGAATGTAATAAAAAAGGAATACTGACCCGATCCTCGAGCCTGCAGCGGTAAGTGCTCAGCTCTCTCCCCTTCTGCTCTGGCTGTACAATATTCCTCAGCATCTTCACGTCTAATGCAAGTGAATGACATCAGCGGGGCTGACATGATCACATCAGCAGGGCTGAGACTGCCGAAGCCAATGGGAAAACAGGCCGCAGGGACCGGTCTAGCAACCAAGCAGGATCGAGGATCAGCGAAGTATATTTTCTTTATTTGCACCCCTAGACCAAAATGAGCAATTAACCATTGCAGTTCGGGGGTACAACCACTGCAAAGGTTAACTTTTATATTTCCTGGAGTTTAAAGGGTAAATCCACCCAAAATTGTCATTAGGCATTATCCAGGAACCAGGATCAGCGTATACTACCTGGACTACAATGCAGGATCTGAAATGACACAATCATATGAATCATGGTGCCTGTGCAGTTTTTGGTTGCGATTACAAATGCTTGACATCAAACCACTGGTGAAATATATCACCTTGTGACTTGCTTTAAAGTTACAGTGTTGCAGTCTGATAAATTGGGGAGGGGAGGACAGGAGTTCTTCATGCCTGCAGCAGATTGATGATGTCATCTCAGCCTAGGTTAAGTCTTTTGGATGGGGCTCAGGAAATGCTTTTTAATTATGAAAAGTAAAGCTTTTCTAGAAATGTTGCTGTAGATAGTGACATCAGGAATGTATTAATGTACACATGTAAATTTGTTAACGGGTTTCCTTTAAAGTTTTTATGTGTTTTTGTTATGTCGATAAAGATGTATATTTTTGTAATATCAATTTATTTTGCAGACTCTGGCTTTCTTCTGACACCACTAAAAGTTCAGACAAAATGGACTATTCATCTTATTGAATGCAATCAGATCCCTGGTCATAGATCTGAAATCCCGACACCAGATGTAGCGGTTCACCACCTACACTTGAAACGCATAGCGTATCTGAGACCAGAACTTGATCTTCAGGCGCAGATACTCCTACTTCTTGGGAGAGACATCATACAAGTTCACAAAGCGAGAGCTCAGATTAATGGTCCCCCAAAATGATTTTTATGCCCAGAAGTTAGACCTCGGATGGGTCATTATAGAAGATGTCTGCCTAGGAAGCATGCACAAACCTACATCTGTTAGCAGCATGCTTACAAGTACACTAGAGAATGGACTTTCCCCTCTTTTCCAGCCATGGCACAATCAGTTCCTTTTAAAAGAATTGCCTAAAGCTACCAATTTGCCTTGTCCTTTCATAGGCCCCCCATGTGACAACCTCACCTGTGACAGTGACCAAGACCATTTAGGGTGCACAGTCTCTAAAAATTGAGGACAAACTCTTCTTAGAAATAATGGAACAGGGACTAGTCAAAGATGACAAAAACAGCTGGGTTCGCACCTCTTCCCTTCAGAACAGAGGCGAGGCCTACCTAATAACAAAGAACAAGTACTGAAACGTCTCTCTTCCCTTTGACGTAACTTTCAAAGAAAGCCAGAGATAAGAGACCACTTCTTCTCTTTTATGGAGAAAATCTTTGAGAACGGTCATGCAGAAATAGCTCCCACTCTTAAAGATTCTGTGGAGTGCTGGTACCTACCAATATTCGGAGTATACCACCCTTAAAAGCCTGGTCAGATTAGAGTAGTGTTTGACTCTAACACCAAATTCAAGGCTTTCTCCTTAAATGATGTCCTCTTGACAGGTCCAGACCTCAATAACAAACTTCTGGGAGTACTTTTTATACTTTTTCGCAAAGACTATGTACTGGGCCAAGCTTCAGAATCTTGCTAGTTGGCCCAGCTGGCTCTCAAAATACCTGAACAATCTGGCAGAAAAGCATTGTTCAGGTATTTTGAGAGCCAGCGGGGCCGACTAGCAAGATTCTGAAGCTTGGCCCAGTGGGAGATTCTTCCATCCACACAGTTTAGCGTAGATGGAGGAATCTGTGGCACTTTTTCCATCTGACCATAGAAAATCTGCAGATAATCGATAGGTGTATAGCTAGCTTTACCTGCCAGTACCCAGCGTATGTGCATTTATCTTTTAGCAGCCAGGCACCAGCAGACAACGTGTTAATCCCTAGCAACCCGTTTCTAGTCCATGTGTAATAACCCTTCTGTGCACAGTAAATGTGTGTTAACCACTGTTCCTGGACATACTGTAGACCCTGCTAATGACCTTTTTACATTTTGCGGTCTCCTTTTCAACTTCTGTCATATGCTTTGCACTCCTCTTCTGCACATAATGCCTGCTGGCAAACCCTTTACAATCCACCTCTCCTGCACATACTACCCACTGTCACACCGAAGGCCAAAACTGGGGGGGTGGTTCGGGGGGCATTTTCCCCGGGCACTGCATTAGGAGGGGCACCGCCAACAGTGTAAACAACTAACTAGGAACAGACCTAACACACAAGGCTGGTGGGGGTGGGGGGGGAGAGGGAACAGATTGCACTGCGCGCCCCAACTACCCCCAGCCTCGCAGTAGGTCCACCATCATTGGAGGAGGCATGTCATTTTAAATTTTTTTAAAGATTCCACTACCATAAGGTCCCACTTTTCCTGGGGACCTCACAGCAGCCTTCTGGGGAACCAAAGCAGTGCATGTATACAGCGCCGGCCCACACATGAGACCTGCTGTGACATGGTAAGACCCTTCTTCTGCCCCTGCTGGGATCTTTAGTCTGCCCCCCTGAATGCCTCCTTCTCCCCTGCTGAGATTCTCCATCCGTCCGTGCTGAGATCCTCCATCTGCCCGTGCTGAGATCCTCCATCTGCCCCTGCTATGATCATCCATCTGCCCCTGCTGTGGTCTTCCCTCTGCCCTCTTGAGATCCTCCATCTGCCCTGCTGAGATCCTCCATCTGCCCTGCTGAGATCCTCCATCTGTCCTGCTGTGATCTTCCATCTGCCCTTGCTACAATCTTCCATCAGTCCTGCTGTGATCTTCCATCTACCTCCCTGAGATCCTCCATCTGCCCTACTACGATCTTCCACCTGCCCCCTGAGATCCTCAGGGGGCCATGCTGTGATATTCAATCTGCCCTGCTGCGATCTTCCATCTGCATGCTGCGATCTTCCATCTGACTTGCCAAGATCTTCCATCTGACATGCCAAGATCTTCCATCAGTCCTATTGCAATCTTCCATCTGCCCTCCCAAGGTCCTTCAATTGCCCTGCTACGATCTTCCATCTGCCCTTCTGAGATCCTTTATCTGCCCCTGCTGTGATCTTCCATCAGTCCTGGTGCAATTTTCCATTTGCCGTACTGAAACCCTTCATCTGCCCCTGCTGAGACCCTCCTATCGAGACATCAGGCTGGCACCCCAGAGCAGAGCGGCAACACAGAGTATCTAGCATAATCATATACTATTCTGCATTGCTGTATATTGTATTCCTGGGATTTGCTGCTCTCTATAGCCGGTGGTATTCTGCATTGCTGTATAATGTATTACTGGGATTTGTAGTTCCTCTACAGCTTGGAGTCAGTGGCAGAACTATCAGGGTTGCAGCAGCTGCGACCGGGCCCTGGTGCTCCACCACTGTCCCAAAATCATTAGTCTGTATTGTTTTGGAAAAACTGTCACAAAACAAAAAAAAAAGTATCTGTAATTGGCATCGGTGAGTACTTGAGGAAAAGTACCAGTACTCGTACTGATGTGACTGTGAGGGGACATGTATAAGCTCCTCTGCTGCAGAGACTGTTGTCACTGGTTCACGCCACTGTGACTAATTTGTTTAGCAACACAGCACACACTTGCAAGGAGAAAATAGAAGTGAGCCCAGAGGCAGATCTTTAATTAACAAAGCAAATCTTAAATTAACAAAGCAGAACTGGAGAATGAGGTGATTTCAAGCCTCACCTCTGTGGTGGATCAGGAGGGACACCGCCGTGACAAAAGTAGAGAGCCCAGAAGTGTGGAGTGGGAATGGGGGCTGTGGATGGATAATTTTTAACAGGGGGGAACAACTTTGTGTCTTTGCCCCACGTGACGGAATTTCTGGCTTCGCCACTGGTCATACCCTCCACACTCATCACCTGCACATACCTCCCCCTATCATATTTTCTGCACTCCTCTTTTGCACATGCCTCCACCCGTCATATTCTCTGCACTCCTCTCCTACACAAACTGCCTGCTGTCATTCTCTGTGTGCTCCTCTGCTGCACATACTGTCCACTGGCATACCCTCTGTACTTCTCTCCTGAACATCCTGCCTTCTGTTGCATACCTCTCCTACACATACTTCCCGCTGTGATATCCTCTGCATGCCTCTCCTGCCCTTGCTACACTGTCATACCTTCTGCACTCCTCTCCTGCACATACTTCCCAGTGTCATACCGTCTACACTGTACACCAGCACATAATGCCTGATGTCACTCCATTTACATTATTTTCCAGAATAAATTACCTCCTCAGGATGCTTAGAATTGTTATAATCACAACCTTTCCCATTCCGAAATGGGCATACTTTTGTTAGTTTTATATAACTCAGTAACCATGATTTACTAAAGGAGTAGAGCAGGTTCACTTTAAAAGTGAATTTTAATCTATCGTACTGAATTAGGTGAAACAAAGTGAAAATTCACTTTGCAGAGTACTAAATTATGGGCAAAGAGAATTGAAAAACAGAATTGTTGCAAGCATCTAACGGGAAGAATGAAGTCAATACAACTTTACCTCTTTCACTATGTGAATTCACGTTGAAAGAGAAAATTCACTTAGCTTAGTGAATGGGGTGAAGTTGTGCTGATTAAGATCAGCCAATCACGTGCAAGCAAAAATCAATTTCTTGTTTTTAATTTTTCACACTACACATGTCTGGGTGTTCTTTGCAAAGATCTGGGAAACAAATTGTGTTTTGGGATTTCTGTACCTTCCACGAACTTATCAGCAATCATTGATTCTTCCTCCTTTTCTTTGTCCTCTGGCTTTGTAACAACCATTGACGTTAAAGGAGTCACAAAATTAAACTTCAAAGAGAGTTCAAGTGCCTTTGCTGTTAGGTTTGCTTTTTCTGATGGATTGGCATGGATTCTAGAAAGGTGAAATAAGGTAAATGTTATCAAAACAAATTTACTCATTTGACAAAATGTACTTATCTAGGAACTTGTTTGAAAATATAGTAAATATAAAAGCTAAACGGCACTCATTAGTTAATACAATACTGGCTCTGATTATTGTATGCATGAAAGATATGAGGGAGGGCTGATAAAGGAGGGAAAAGGGACCAATGCAATCTGAACCACTCATTTTTGCAAATAAGGGCAGTACACTGAAAGCACACATGCAGACCAAACTGTTGGCTAAAAATAGGGGTGCACCGATACCGGTATTTTGGTACCGAGTATGAGTACCGCTAAATTTTTTTCGGTACTCGCAGATACCAATTACCGAGTTCCGGAAGTCCCATTCAGGAAGCCAGGTGGCGTGTAATGACTCACCACCTGGGTTCCTGATTAGCAGGGAAGCTGGAGAGTGTGTATAGACTCGCCACCTGGCTTCCCGATTAACAAGAAAGCCATCCCAGCCTGTCCCCTCTCACCTTGGCATGTCCAGCCTGTCATCCCCGGGGCCTCTCCAGCCAGGAACTTTCTTCCTCCAGTACCCAGCCTACGAGGACTTGCCCAAATACTCGGTATCGGCACCGATATCGATACTAGTATCGGTGCATCCCTAGTTAAAAATATTAGTCACAGTGACTGGCACCGACTATTACATTGCAGGGATGTTTACAACAGTCACTTGTTAATCCCATGATTTAAAGTAGAATTCTGCCTAAAATCCACAGGCCAGCACTTAAAAAATAAAAAAGCAGCTTCTGTTGCAATACTCACCTTTTAAAGCAGATCCGCTCTTCCAGCAGATGATACTTCTGTTCTGGGTTGACATACAATCAATATCATTCAACCCACTTCCTCTGAGCACAGTCTGTCATTTACACACTTTACTTGAGGATGCGTTATCCCTCCGGCCCGGACTGAGCATGCAACTTCACTCGACGTCACTTACATGTGATTACATGAGTGCCCTTCAGTGCAAGAGTAAGGACTGCTCACTGCCTCCACCACAGGAGTTAAAAGGCAAGAGGTTATAGGCAAAATATGTGTAACCCCAAAAAGAATGTCTCAAAGCTTTTGAGACTACCTACAATAATATAACATGCAGTGAAGATACTTACAAACGTTTTTAAGATATACATAATCTGATATAAATAAACACAGATTTATGGATTCCTAAATAATTGGAAGGCCTCATGTAAGAAAAAAAAAAGATTTATTTCATAATCATAATTTTTCATCCTTTTTCACGATTGCTACTGTTGAGTGATGCATGTCAATAACCATGAAATGTTATAGATCCTTGATACAGTCATTATAACGACATCTTTGTTTATATGGCTATTGTTAAGCTTCTTCTCTTGTGTTCTGTATGATTTAGGCCAGTGTTTCTCAACCTTTTTTTTCCCTTCAAAAGTATGCAGAATCTTTAGGCATCCCAGGCCAAAATATAGAGTTTTAAGGGGGACCCCGCACAAAAAAGTAGAGTTCCTCCTTCACATCTGGAAACCCCTTCATATCACAGCCTCCCTTGAAATCAGGAAACGCCTTTCACACTAGAGTCCCCCTTTACATCTGTAGCCCACTTCATATCAGAGACCCCTCCTTTTACATTAGAAGCCTTCAGTTCCACCTTCACATCAGAGTCCTACCATCAAAAATGTTTGAAGCACCCCTGAGGAAGCCAGAAGGCACTGCAGGATGCCATGGCACCCTGGTCGAGAAAGGCTGATTTAGGCAAACATGTACTATTACCAACACTAACCTAAGCAAACAGTCCAAATATACTGTATATGCCACTAGATGTTATTTCATCTCACGATCAAGAAAGAATATATCTCATATGTTTGTTACCCACCTTTTCCAGGTTTATTTAGTGTGATACAACACAAGTCCAAATCACATATATGTTATTCCATTAAGTAAGGTTTATATAAAGTTCGCAATTGCCCACATTAGCTTTGTAATTGGTTTTTGCACATTGCAGATTAGCATCCCTATCCTCTGAATGTTGTCATTACTATTCTAAGCATGCTTAGGGTAACGGGAGGACGCTAGTTTGTGTCCTCCCGTTACTCCTTTAATAATTCAGTATAACAGTTTTGGACCCTGGCTGGCAGCCTTCAAACGTGAAAGTAGCGTACAGTTGTTAGGTTTCACACAGTACTGTCTGACATTTCAATAGGCTTCCCATACTTTTCAAAGGCAGTATGCACTGCTGTCATACATTCATTTATAGATCCTACTTCTGGGATTCACCTTATTGATCATGGATTGGTATCAAACTCCTATTGCAAATGTGATGGTGATGTCATAATATCAAGTAGCAAACGCATGAATATTTATGGATGCACAGCCATGTCATGTAAACTATATAAAACATTTCTTACAAGGACATACCGTTTCTCTAGCAGTTCTTGTATGGTTAAATAGGCCCATTGTCTCTCTATAAAGTCACCAAATATATATTGCAGTTTTTTGCTGGCTCCATCCTTGTCTTGGAGATCAATTTTTTCACTGTATTTCAATGATTGGTCTGCCTGTGTACACAACAAAATGTTTGTGATTTATACATTCAATTATTGAACTATAAATATGGTTTTATTTTACTTGTTTGCAATTGTAAAGTATGCTAAAATAATTGTATATAGTAATTTCATGCATTGTTTTAGAATCATTTTTAAAGCTGAACTCTTTTATTTAAAAACAATAATAGTTATGAGGTCCTTCAAGGATTAATATCGTTCTAAATGCAGCTAGTGTAAGTGCCTGCATCTATTCTCAGCCTCTTGTAATCCTCCATTCCCCGTGCCCCCTCTTGCTAGAAAGCCTGAGACAAGACTCTCATCCAGCGGCTGGGATCAATAGCCAGCCTGCTATTGGCTGTTTTAAATTGCAATAGCCAATAGCAGGCTGGCTATTGTACCAGCCCACTGTCTGTTCTCAATTAGCAAAGGAGGACCTGAAGGAGAGCCCCCCCATATGATAGCAATGATGCTGTCACATGTGGAGCTGTACATAAAATCCAGCACAATTCTGTGCTGGATTTTCTGTACTGGAGGGCAGGCTCATAAAGAGCGCCTGTCACCTCCTAATTATAACACATGTGTGATATCAATAAAAAGTTAAGGGAAAAAAATAAATTAAAAAAGTGATTAAAAAAAATAATAAAATAAAAATTTAAAAAGTGATAACAAAATGAAAAAGATGTAAACATTTAAAAATAATAAAATACAAAAGTGATAAAAAGGTAACACACTCCCCCCGCCATCTGCGTGTGGATAAACGCATGCGTAGGGCATTGTGTGTGTGTTCTCTCACACGCACAATGCACATTAGAGGGTAAGTTCACTTTCCCAAGTAATTTTGGAAAATGGAATTACCTGCTTAAATCTGGCCAACTCCCCCCCTCCCCCTGCTATACGTACCTTTTGTGGAATGGTCCTTCCCCTACGCTGGTACTGGTGTACTATCAGTACCCCATACTGCCATCCACACGCTAACCAATGAGAAGCGCTTCTTAGCATGCTTAAAGGAGAACTATGAGGTGAGTGCTTTTCACTCACCTCATAGTTGTAGCCGACCTGTGACAATGAGACTGTCACAGGTCGGCTCAGTAGATCGGGAGGTGAGCGAACCCATCCCGGCGTTCGCTCACCTCTCGATCCTGTCAAGGCTATCTGCCGTGACAGGGAAGGGGCTGGATTCCCCCCTCCCCGCTCCGATCCGCCAGCGCTGACTGGCGGAACGGACGAGGGAGGGGGCGGGTACAGCTGGCTCTGCCTCTAGATAGGCAGAGCCAGCTGTCACTCACGCAGCTGGGCGGATCCCGGCACAATTGTTGGGATCCGCTTCAGCTGCGGCGTCTCAGTATACCGCGAGCTACAGCTCGCGGTATACTGAGGCTAGGGTGACGGGAGGATGCTAGTTTGTGTCCTCCCGTTACCCTAAGGAGAACAATGGGGAAAAGCCTTAACCCCATAGTTCTGCTTTAAATATGGTTTTGGTTAAAATTATTTTTTGTATCAGGACAAGAATTATCATGGATTGAGTTACAGTTCATAATTATATAGAAACTGTCCAAAAATCATTTGTCTGCAATGTTTTAGAAAAAATGTAATATGTCCCTTTAAGAAAAAGTATCGGTAATTGGTACCGCCAACTACCTGAGGGAAAGTACTTGTACTTGGTCTTAAAAAATGGTATCAGTGCATCCCTGCTACTTACCCCTTCTGCGTTCACATCTACGGTAAATGAATTCAAGTCATTATCAGTTAGACGTCCAGCTACAACTAATTCACTGCCATCAAAGAATTGTTTGAAATTGTTCTTAGTTACATCAGCTATCGCATTCTCAGGATACTGCATCTGTATATCCACCAGTGTTGGGTTTGCAATTTCATTATAAAACCCCTAAGGATAAAAAAGAAAAAAGAAAACTAGTGTTGTAGTACTCAGCAGATAAGCTTATATATTGTTTTCAGTATTGTAGCTTGATTTATTTGTGAGATCCAGTATATAGGTATATTAAAAGCACAGACTGGTTTGTAGTTTTTAAAGTCACGCAAAAGGCATAAAAGAGTAACCACTCACTGCCATTCTTCCACACACAAAACTACAGAACACCTACAGTATGCTGTATATAGTAATCTACTCCCAGAGACATTTACCAACTAGTAGAATGCCACAGTATGGCTCTGGATCTCTCCAGAGGTGTTTCGTCTTTCCTAAACAAGGAGATTCACCCCTTAGAACCTATGTAATGTTTTCATTGCCTTCTCCCTGTTGGGGAAATTCCCCTTATTTCGTATGCAGTCACGAAGACAAAAAGTGGGAATAACTTTCCCCAGTGGGGACACAGACAACAATAAAAACCCAACATTGGTCCTAACCTTTCCCACTTTATTGCAAGGAAAAAAATTTTTTAATTGGAGTTCCACTTTAAACTGCATTGATAGGCTCAGAAATCAATAGTGAAGTATGGTAAGTGGTAGTAGCTGCGTCAGCCCCCGACTTTGAAAAGCAAAGTTGGTACATACACATGCTCTATTTTGGAGATTCCTGAGTACTCAAGACAGATTCAAAGGTATAATATTTATCCAATGGAAAGGTTTATGGAACCATTATGGAAAGGTTTATGGTAATAGGTTCTTATGTGAAACATACACATATGGGTGCATTCTTTTCAATGTTTAGTCCAACTTTTTAACATGGGTAACAATGTTATAATGTAAGAATTGATTTTATGACTTCCAGACTAACTGACTACTTCCCAGTTCCACAGTGCAGAGAGCATTTAAGCCAAACACAGCAACACTGTGTACAACAAAAGTTTAGCTGGTTCACAGACATCTTCTTGTTCTCCCAGGTCTCCAGGTCCCTGCCAGGTTCCAGCCTTCACTTAGCTTCAACTTCCAGGAGAGTCACTCTCCCTGGTTCTCCATCCTGGGTCAGCATCCTGGGTCAGCTTCCCAACACACTGGCAGGACAGCTTCAGGCCCTCGACACTGGGCCTCTATTGCTAACCACCTGAGGATCTGACCAGGCTACACAGCACAACAAGTATCCTCCCTGAGGCAGGAGCCCAGGAGGAAGAGAACTCACAAGGTCAGCCCCAAATATTTATGTCCTCCTAGTATGCACCACTTGCACTAAACCTCCTAGTGATTAGCCAGGGAGTCACAAATAGAACCCACCATTATTGATTATTCTGGCTCTATTACCAGGGTCACTTCCCAGCAGCAGGCAGAAACAAACAGCAACACTAGGCTTAGGGGAAAGCAAATTAGCACAGAACTATTAATTAGCTTTGACTGGCTACTGTCCAGCACAACTAAAGTTAAGGAGTCCTAATGCTTATGGCAAGGTGGCTATACATGTTTGCTAGATTCCATACTAACTCTTCGTTAGAGTTGATTATATGAATTGTAATCACACTTATGTTTAATTTTAATGTGATTGGAGGGGCTTAGCTTGGCATGCATTTCTTAAGCCCCCCCCCCCATGTATATTGCAGTTTACTAATCCTTAAATGTGTTGGCTGCATTGCTTTTCTTTTTTTCTACCTGGTGATCTGGCCAGTAACACACTTCCTGTGTTAGGGTTCCACTCTATAGAGGAACAATGGAGCCACCCTTGGACAGCACCATTGTCAACCTATGGAGAGGGGTAGTGTTACATATACTAGCAAATTTAGGTAGACTTGCCTGACAAATAAAATCCAAACTCCAGCCAACACTTTTTAAGCAGTTCCGTTTTTTTAAAATCTTTTTGGCATAAAAGGTTTATATAAGTGAATTAAAGCTAACCATTGTAAACACCCCTGTCAGTCTCATCCCTCTATATGCCTCTTTTGTTGGACACCTTGGTCTATTAAAGGAATTTGAAAAATAACAGACTTACTGACTGGATTACCAGGTGAAAATAAAAGTAAAACAAAACAGAAAATCAGAAAACCAATGCAGCCACCACATTTAAGGAATAGTAAGCTGCAATATATTACATATTTGTTACTATTTACTATTACTATATTACTAGTATCGGTATCGGTGCATCCCTAGTTTCAACAATTATACACTGGGTGGATGCTATTCACATGGGAGTCGTGCCTCTAGGTGGCGCTGACTAGTATAGATGTTTTGGTACTGTAAGTTGTAAGTCATATTTTACATATACCAACACAAAATTTTATGAAGGCAAGAACTGATCTTTCAGGATGAGGGATTTCTATAACAACAGCAGGATGCTTTTAACAGGATTCAATTTTAAAAAGAGAAAAAAAAAGATATTTATGAAGATGTAAAATAGCAAGTTCTAACCTCCAACTGTAAATCTGCATCTGCGTCTTCATAAATACGTCGAGCAATTCCAGAATTTTCTAGAGCCAACTTTTCCAGAAAAGGATAATCAACACTATAACCAAAAGCAAGACAATATAGAGTGTGTTTCCCATTGTTGGCTTTTTTTACATTTTCTTGTATTCTTGTAGGATTGCTTTCACCTAAACAATAAATTATATTAAACATGTTATTTCTAATTTCATGAACGTGTAATAGGCTACAATATACATTCATATAGAATTGTGAAATAATATTAGGATTTTGTTTGGATTTTAATCATATGGAGAGAATCGGCATACTGAATTTCTTCCAATTGTATACCTTGCTTGACTAAATGATGTCAACACAAGTCTTAAGAAATATTTGTGAATTTCTGGCACCTAATAATATTCAGAGTTATAATTACAGCTAGCAAGTCATAAAGTTACTACATGTAGGGAGAACAATTACAATAACTTATTTGAACTCAAAGACACTATTAACCATATAATTCTAAACACAATGGGGTCTATTCACTACGCTGCCGTAGGCAGCCAAGTGAATGACCGACCTGGAGTGAGCCGAACACTGTTCGGCTATTCACTTCAGGCTGGTACGGCTGATTTCAGCCGTATATCGGCTGAAATTAGCCATACATCGGTTGAAATTAGCCTACATCGGTTGGCTTCGGGTCGGTCGAACATGCTCAGCATGTTCGGCCGACACGAAGTGCAGAAGGAGTTCGACTCAGCCGATCCAACATCTGGATCGGCTGAGCTGAACCTCCTGCAGGCTACTCACTACTGTTCGGCCTATTCTTATAGATGCCGAACAGCAGTGAGTGAGTAGCCGAGGGACCTCAGAGGGACCGAGCAGAACAGAAAAACAGTTAAAGAAGTTTAAAAAAAAGTAAATAGAGAGCGATTGTGCGGAGCTAGTTTCTATTGTCCGGCGGCTCTGCTGCCGTCAAAAAAAAAGAGAAAAAAAACACTCCTGGGCTTTAAACACTCCTCTCTTTATTCTGACGCGGAGCCGTGTCAGAATAGAAAGAAAAAAAAAAACATTTTTGCCCATTGGAATGCATTGCTAGATTGCTATTGGCTATTTCAATTTGCAATAGCCAATAGTAAACTAGCATTGTACCCGCCCCCTGCTGCAGTTCTCCATCAGGCCCATCAGCAGAGGGCGGGTACAATGCTAGTTTACTATTGTCTATTGCAAATTGAAATAGCCAATAAGAGCAATGCATTCCAATGGGCAAAAAAAAATATTTTTTTTCCTATTCTGACACGGCTCCGTGTCAGAATAAAAAAAAAAAGATAGAGCAGTGTTTCTCTCCTTGGCGGCCGGGAGCGGGAGAGCGCCAGGGAGAGTTTGTGGTTTGGAGATCAGTGTCCCTGGTTAGCAGGTAACCAGGGACGCTGATCTCTCTGCAAGTGGCCGGAGCCAGCCGTAAGATCGCGGCTGGCTCCGCCCAGCTGTCAGAAGCAGGCTACCGCTCGGCCAGCTTCGGCTTTCAGCGCTGCTCAGCCGAGCCGAGGCATATGCGTTCGGCTCAACTGAGCCGCTCGGCCACGTTCGGGACCTATACGGGCTATAGTGAATAGCCCATACAGCACCCCTTCGGTTCTACTGAACCGAAGGGGTCCTGGGGCCGAAGCTAGCCAAAGGATCGGCCGAAGCTAGCCAAAGGATCGGCCGAAGCTACGGCTAGATCCTTCGACAGCTTCGTGAATAGACCCCAATGTATACCAAAACATGCACTGAAACACTAGTCTGTCCTAATTAAATAAAAGTAATATCCTACATTAGGCAAACATACAGAAGGAATGAATTTGCTTGAAAGCAAAACCGTAGAAAGATGTTGCCCTTTTTACCTGTAAGTTTTGTTGGAAATGTTGGAAATACAACAGTATACTGATTGTATTACTTGGGCAACTATGTCTTTTAAGCACTAGATGGCATTGTAGTGCAATGTTAGTAGCTATGCTTATGTATACTTATCTAAGATATATATTGTTTCCTAATAATACTGTATTCCTGTATACAAACATGTAACGTCCTTCTAAGCAAAATAAACGTAATTCAGCATTCCTTAAGATCTCAGTGCTTCCTCTAAACACATAACCAACAGGTTATGGGCCCAGGCACTAAACAGAATATTGCAAGTCAACAAGTGCTGCATCCAAGCTACCGAAAGATGGTTTGCTGTTCAGATATGAAGTTTGCAATCACAAAGCTCAACAATAGCAACTACCAGCTATGAAAGTTCAAGATAATCACATGGTGGCATTACTGCTATGCAGCCTTCCAGAGTCATACAGTGCTCTTATTAATGCTCTAGAAACAAGACCTGAGCAGGAACTATCACTAGAATACACCAAAGGAACATTAATCTATCAATATGACAGAAGGAAAGAAAATATGCAAAATGAAGAAAACGGGAAAGCCCTTAAAGTAGAATTAAACCTTCCTTTTTTTGCATATATTTACTGCTAGCAACTTAGACTGTTTTAGCCAGAAATCCATACAATTTCTAATGGATGAACATTTTTTCTTACAGGGTTTATTCACAAAGGGGTGAAAAGTAGGGATGAGCCGAACACCCCCCTGTTCGGTTCGTATTCGAACATTTGAATGGCCGAAATGTGCGAATACGAAATCGAACTCAATGCAAGTGTATGGGGGTCGAATGTTCGACCCCCATACAGTTGCCGGTACATGTAATAAATACAGTGTACTGGCCCCCTTACCTCTGCTGCTGTCCCGGCCTCCGGTCCCCTGGTCCGTCCACTCGCTGTCCCAGCCTTCGGTCCCCTGGTCTGTCTGCTCGCTGTCCCTGCGGTCCGTTGGCTTTTCTCCTTCAGTCCGGCCGCGGCTCCTCTGCCCCGCCCCCTGCCTCCACTTCGTCTGCAGGCTGGGAGCCATACCTTCAGGCCCCTCCTCCGCTGAGCCCTGATTGGGCAAAGTCTTGCACCTGACCTGTGGTCAGGTGCAAGACTTTGCCCAATCAGAGCTTCAGTGGGCATTCTGTATTATGGAATGTACGCGGTCGAACAGACCGCGAACATCCCATAAAGTTCGGCGCTCGTCGAGCACTCGAACTGCCGATTTTCGATTCGAACTCATGTTCGAATCGAACACTCGGCCCCTCCCTAGTGAAGAGTTTGGAGAAGGCAGGAGAAGTGAACAATCTAGGACAACATAGCTGATTTGGAAAGATTCTCCAATTCAGCTCACTTTCCAGTTCAGCTATGTTGTCCTAGATTCTTCACCTCTTCTGCTTTCTCCAAACTCTTCACCTTGTTGTGAATAAATGTTAATGAGCTATCCCATACTTCATAGATAAAACCCAGGAAGTGAATGAGAGTTTAGTGTTAACAAGACAAGTATTGGAAGGAGAAGGGAAGTGATGTGCACACAAGCTTGGTTAAAAGGAAGGCTGCTGGGGGCGTGGCTTGGGCATGAAGGAGTGAGGACGTGCCTGTGAGAGCTCCCGTCCCGGCCGCTTACATATACGCTAACATCTGAACATCTATGCACCGGAGAGGGGTCACAACCTAAGCAGGGGAAGAAGAGATACTCACCCCCAACTCCCGCGGACACCGAGGACTCGCAAGGGCGCCATCGACGCCTTCTTCGCGGATCGCGGCAGCGAGGACAGGGCTGCATCCAAGATGGTGCCGGACCGGCCAGCCAGTGAAGATCGCGCTGGGCCCTCGCCCCCGGCTGGGGTAAGCGATGCTACGGCGGGGAGTTCCCCGGGCACACACCGGCCACAGAGCCCGGCTGCTGATATGCTGGCAGGGGATGCAGACCTTAGGTCACATATCTGGTCTCTCCCCACTAAGGCTGACCTGTACATGTTTATGAACAGGATGGAGCAGGACATTGCTGAAATGAGGCAGGAGACTGCACACTTGGGGAATAGAGTGGACTCCCTGGAAGCCTTACAGGATGATTCATTGGTGGCCATGTCCCTCCTTAGAGAGCGCAGCTCCACACATGACAGGCAGATCGCTACCCTTTTGAACCAACTAGATGATTCCCTGAAGCCACGGGGCCTAAGGACATTGTCCCCACATTGCAGGGCATCTTACGGAGTATTTTAAGCCTGTTACTGGAGACCCTATAGAAATAGACAGAGCACACCACTCCTTGGGTCCACCCTCCCCTAATGTGGATCAACCTAGAGATGTGATTTGTAAACTACACAAATACTCTGTGAAGGAGGCCATTATGTCTATTATGAGGGATAGGCCCCAGTTGGAGTTTGATGGCGCTACGCTCCAATTTTTCCCGGACTTATCTAAACGCACGCTTATGCAATGGAAAGCACTGCGCCCTCTGTTGGACTCGTTTCGCAAGGCGCAGCTCCCATATTGCTGGAGCTTCCCCTTCCGCCTGCTGGTCCGCAAAGAAGGCAAGACAGTATACCTGACGGAAATGGGTGACCTCCCTGGCTTTTTGAAAACTCTTGACCTCCCCAAGATTTAGCTGCTAGACTGGAATGTGTCTCCTGCAATACCGCTACCAGCTTGCCAACCCCCCTGGCAGACTGTTCCCCCTAGGCGGCCTGGAGGACGTGACCCGCCTTCCCTAAGCCAGGGGGGCTCATCAGAACCTCATTGAGGGCTCTTTTTGAAAGCAAATGGTGACTTTGCCATGTTTTTGCACACCTGATTGTACCCCGGGGATCTCAGGACTCGCTTTGCTTTCAGCAACTCCCCCACGTGATCAACCCCCGTGGTTGCGCGGTACTCTGCGAACACGGTTCTTGTTTTTGAGCTCATGCTGGCTTTTTCTACTCTGCTTCTGCCCGCACCCTTAAAGTTCTACTGAAGTTTTATTATCTCAGGATGTCTACTCCCACATAGCTTACCTCCCCAGGAGGAACGCGCCACCCTAAGTTGGCCGGGAAGGGTCGCACCCTCCCCTGTTATGCCCTTTCACGTTACCCGCATAGGATTGTCCCCCTTAAGGGAGACGTGTCCTGGATGGGACTTTTTGTTTCCCCTCCTGGGAGTCCCTGGTTTGGTGGCTCCTCGGACTAGGGAGGCACTACAAGTTGGCCTTATTGCCCAATGTTATCATTTTTTTCTGTGTTGGATTTGTATTGATTTACTTTTCCCTTTGTTCTTTGTACTTACCTTGTATGTGTATGTCCTATCTAGGCTCGCAATACGTTACAGGCTTGGTGGCATCCGACCTTCTCCTTGTGATACTCTAACATTACCATGTCGGTGTTGAAGATATTATCGTATAATGTGCGGGGTCTCTGCCCTCCGAACAAGTGGAACAGACTGTGGAGGGAACTGAGGCACCTGGGAGCACAGGTAGTAATGTTGCATGAAACTCATTTTCGTGATAATGCTGTACCCAAGCTGCCTACACATATGTACTCTGGTTGGTATCTTAGTAACTCCCCCATTCCCAAATCCTGCGGGGTTGCGATAGCTGTCCATAAGAGGTGCCCCTTCCAATTCCTTGACCAAGTGACAGACCCTAATGGCCGGTTCGTGTTTTTGAAGGGGTCCATTGAGGGCCAGATTTTCACATTTGCCACGGCATATGTTTACAATACCCGTCAGCTAACGTTCCTGGACTCTTTGCTAGTCAAACTGACGGACTTCCAGGAGGGCCTGCTTGTGCTAGAAGGGGACTTTAATTTGAGTCCTAATCCAGTACTGGACACGTCCTCGGGCACATCCACACACTCCCTTGCGGCTCTGAGACATTTCCGCAAAGCCTTCTATGACAAGCACTTACTAGACACCTGGAGGGTGACTCATGCATCAGATAGAGACTACAGCTACTACTCCCATGACTCTTATTCCAGGATAGATATGCTGTTTATTGATCAATACTACCTAGGCGCCTTGTGTGAGGCGACTATTAACCCCATTAATATATCCGATCACGCCTCTGTCTCTCTCTCGATTTCATTGCCCCGGGTCCCCAGCACTTCGCAGACCTGGCGCCTCAATGAGAACCTGCTTGACGACCCAGAGACGGCAGGTGTGACCTCAGAGACGTTGTGCCTTTACTTCTTAGAAAACACAGTGGGGGAAACCTCGGTGGGCTCAGTGTGGGAAGGGCACAAGGCAGTGATCCACGGAGTACTGATTTCACAGGGCTCGAGATTGAACAAGGCTAGGAAGGCTGAGCTTGACTGCTTGACAGCTTTGATTCGGGGAGCAGAGCAACGCCACAAGCGCATGGGTCTCCCCCAAGATGCCCAGGAATTGGTCACCCTCCGTAAAAATCTGACAGACTTCTTAGACCTCCAAATTAAAAAGAAACTATGATATGTCTCTCACCTGTATTATGAGCAAGGGAATAAATGTGGACGCCTGCTAGCTAGGGCATTGAGGAAGAGGCGAGAGCTGACCCACGTCCACAAACTTCAAACCCCCTCGGGGTCCCCGGTTTATAACACTTTCAAGATAGCAGAAGCCTTCAGAGACTACTATGCCACACTATATAACATACACCCTACTAGGCACCCAGAGGCATTATCCGCCAAAAAATCCCTTATTAGCAAATACCTGAAGGAAGCGGGCCTTAAGAAGCTTTCCCCCTCCATTGCGGCTGACTTGGATAGACCTATCACCTCAGACGAAGTGGAGGCGGTCATTAAAGCGTCACCTAATGGGAAGAGCCCGGGCCCGGATGGCTTCTCGAAAGCTTACTACATGAAATACTTGCCCCTGCTCTCCCCACATTTATGTTCCTACTATAATGCCCTGGCCAAAGATGAGTCAGCACCCTCAGGGGCTTTGCTGGCTTATATCACGGTCCTCCCAAAGGAGGGCAAAGACCCCTCTACCCCTCAAAGTTATAGGCCCATATCGCTCCTTAATACAGATTTGAAGTTTCTCTCCAAGATACTGGCCGACCGCCTGAAGGTCTTCCTGCCCGCTGTTATCCACCCAGACCAGACCGGTTTTATACTGGGGAGGGAGACTAGGGACAGCTCCCTTCGAGCGATCCAAGTGGTTCAATGGGCTTCCCACCGTGCCTCTTCCTCCTCCTGTCCACTGACGCTGAGAAAGCGTTTGACAGGGTGGATTGGACGTTTCTGAGGACGGTGCTGGAGACCTTGGGGCTTGGCCCCCTGATGCTGGGCTGGGTGGCCTCTCTCTACAGTGACCCATTGGCCTGCGTGAAGGTGAATGGTACCCTTTCCAACCCCTTCAGAATTGGAAATGGCACCAGGCAGGGATGTCCTCGGTCCCCGCTCCTGTTCGCGCTGACCCTGGAACCCTTCCTGAAAAAGGTCCGCAACAATCCTGATATTAAAGACCTGACGATTGGCTCTCAGGAACATAAATTATCTGCTTATGCAGATTACATCCTTTTTTATGTTACGGATCCCGTCACCTCGCTCCCTAACTTGGTCTCGGAGTTCGCCCATTATGGACAGCTATCCAACTTCAAAATTAACTACCTGACTAATGTCTTTATTCAACCTCAAATACTATGTAACTATGTAATAAGTCTGAAATTCTGCCCATCACAGTCCCGTTGGCAATGGCTCACCAGTTGAGACACAGTTTCCCGTTTTCCTGGTCTACGACGGCCATAAGATATCTGGGAATTCAATTGACCAACCACTGCTCCCACCTGTATACGCACAACTTTGAGGCCTTACTACACAACCTCCAGAGAGATCTCCAGGACTGGGATCGCACATCGTTCACGTGGCTGGGTCGCATTAACATACTGAAGATGACGGTGCTCCCTAGGATCCTCTTCTACCTCCAAATGATACCTATATTCCTACCTCAAACTTACTTTGTAAAACTTCGTAGTCTGTTTATTTGCTTTGTTTGGGGGGGTAAGAGACCCCAAATAGCATATACCATCCTGCGCAGGCCCAAGGGGGCCGGGGGACTAGGCCTACCTGATGTTAGCCTATACTATAAAGCCATCTCTCTCCAGAGGATTGTGAACTGGCATTTTGACGCTTCCACCAAGCTCTGGGTGCAGATCGAAAAATGCATGGCGGGTCGTGATCTAGCTCATGCCCCGTGGGTACCTTGTGCTAGTCGTGGTCTCTCTAACCACACATCCCCCCTGACTCATCAGACCCTCTGGCTGTGGATTAGACTGAATGCTGGGGGTCTACTCTTGCCACCGCTGTCCCCACTATCTCCACTAGGGGGCTATCCATGGTTCCCTCCTGGGGAAGATATTTCCTTTTTCTGCGGATGGGACCTGCAGGGAGACTTCCGCTGTCATAAACTCCTCAGTCGGAGTTCTCTGATGTCCCTGGAGGAGATCAAAACCAAATATGGTGATTTCCCCTTGGCAGACTGGAGATATAGACAACTCACCCATTTCTTTGGAACGACTGCCAAGGGTATAAGGCCCATGTCCTCCCTCACACCCGTTGAGTCCCTATGTGCGGGATCTACATCCCCAGATCGACTGGTCTCATTCTTTTATGGCCTGCTTTTGTCCACGCTCACAAGAGACAGACCGAGGTTCCTAGGGGAATGGGAAAGGGAGCTGGGACGGAATCTCTCAGATGACCAATGGCACTTGATATACCGCTTCACACACAAATCCTCGGTAGACTCCAAGATGCACGAAACCAACTACAAATTGCTGTCCCGTTGGTATCGTACTCCGCTCTACCTGAGTGCCATATTCCCGGGGACACCCTCGCTTTGTTGGAGGGGATGTGGGCAACCAGGTGGTCTCCTACACATTTGGTGGGAGTGCCCACTTATAAGGGGCTTCTGGCAAGATATTCGCACTCAAATTAAACTTATCACAACGATAGATATACCAGACGACCCCGTTCATTTGCTGTTCCACCTCCCTTTCACGACCACTGGCTCCTATAGGAAGAGTGTGCTGCCTCATCTTTTGGATGCGGCGAGGAGACTTGTCCCCAGATACTGGAAGCAGGCTAGGGTTCCGGGGAGATCTGAATGCGTGGCGTAGGTCACGCAAATCCAGGAGGCAGAGGAATGGGTGGCGAGGAGCAACAATAAACATAACCGCTTCTACTCTAAATGGGCAACATGGCTACACTATGTATCTCACCCGCCATGACGAGTGATCCAGTAAGGGCATCTAGGCACTGGCTTGATAGGCCATCCCCCGACTCTTGGCCTTCTGGGAGGGTTTCATCTCACGAACTGCCGAATAACATTGGATATCAGTATGTACTGTTTTAGATACTAGGAGATAGGTTGATGCACGACAAACTAACACTCATAGTGGTGATGGAGACATCACCATCTTCACTGGAAATCGAGCCTATGCGATGGGACATGATGAGGCCGGGCGACATACCCGCTTATTGTGTTACATTGTGGTTATGTATGTCATTGTATATCTGTGCCTTTTTTCTTGATTTATTTATTTTTTTGCTGTCGGGGTCTATGTTGGACCCACTTTAGTCCCTTAAATGTTCCTGTGTAAATGTGACTATTTGTGAAACGAGAAAAATAAAGATTATACAAAAAAAAAAAAGGAAGGCTGCTGCCACTGTATTCTGACAAGTGGCATCCTGCTGATCCACCAATGGGTGCTTTTAAATTGTAATGAGATGTGCTGGGTATATGCGCTAAGGGATGTCTCCATTCACTGAGCTATAAGTAACAGATTCCTGTCTGTCCCATTCTGCAATCTGTGCAGTATGTTATATATGCCACACTGTACTTTATGTTATATAAATCATACTGCTAATCATCACAGTGGTGACATATTAATGTTCTTACCAATTAGACTTCCGAATTCCACTTTGTTCAATAAACAGGCACATTTTTGCTACTATATAAAATCAACCCGTTTCTAGTAATTAAGCATGTACAGAGCTCTTACTTTGACTGCATTATATTTTTAAAACCCGCATACCAGTGTTAAGATACCTCAGTGCAGTAGGGATAATAATAAATAAACAGAGGGCAAACTTACATGGGGGCAACCGTGCCACTCCAGCTGTTGTAGAACTACAAGTCCCATGCATTGCAAAACTCACAGCCACAAGCATGACTCCCAGAGGTGGAGGCATGATGGAATTTATAGTTTCATCATAGCTGGTGTATCAAGATATGCCTTCCCCTGCCTTAAAGGGTACATCCACACCAGGGCCAGACTTTCTTAAGGCAGATTTGAAATAATTTTGCTTGAGAAACTCCATTAATTTCCTGAGTCGAATGTTAAAATCAAACAAAATTTCAAACCACATTTTACAAGTCTCTGATGGCTTTAACAAATGTTTCAACAAGAATTTTCATATGAATGCTTGTAGTAAAATCTGCCAGTGTGTGGCCAGCTTCACTGAATAGAAAATGGTGGCAAATACATTTTTTAAATATACTGTGACAGTGTAAGCCAATGCCACGGTGTATTATGGCGACTTTGGCACCCAGGACTCTCAGCCAAAGGGGCTGAGAGGGTCCAGAACGTGAAAGATGTTATAAGGAAGAGCCTGGCTTTTCGGGTGCGTCCAGGTTTTCCTGATTGTAGCTGGGATCTGGAGCTCTGGAGATTTCGTAGAGCTCTGGGTCGGATGAGATCTCGAGTCCTGGGGCCAGGTGTTGCTAATGACCAGCCTGGGCTGATCAGATGGCTGAGAGCAGCCTCATTAGGAAGCCAGCTCAGTGCTCAGAAGAGTGTTGGAGTTGTGTGTGTGCAGGAGGCACACTGACACACGCAGACTCGGGTGCGTGCTGGACGCACAAGGAACAGCCGGGGGAGGCTGGGAGAGGTCAGGGAGGTCGGTGACCCTAGGACCTGTGGGACACACTGCTGAGAGAGCAGATTGAGGGCTCACGAGGGGTGAGCTGCGTGAGTGTCTTGGAGCTGTGGAAAGCTACAGAGCGAAGCTAAAAGACTGTCTTTTATGTTGCGGCTAGAAACTGTCTTGTGCAACAGGGGAGGTCTACCCTGTGGATGGAATGATATATTTGGTGTTTGCCCTAAATAAACTGCATTTTACTTGCACCTCCTGTCTACAGTGGAGTGTGCTTGTTACAATACACAGGCATAAACTGTCAGTAGTAATACTCATGTATGTTATGCTTTGAACGGTTTAGGACTTCTTGAACACTTTAATAACCTTAAGCGCCTTTGGTTTCTGTCTGGTAAAAAGGATGCCCACAGGACCGGATCATCAGGGGAAATCTTTCTACCAGCAACACAGGCAGATCTTATAAGCTTTTTTATTGTTGTCTGTTGCTCTCTCTTTGGTAAAATGTCCTCAGGACAGAAAGTGAGTGGAAAAATCTCTCGGAGCTGCAAATAACAATAAAACTTGACATGGATTCTGACCTTTTCCCATTCCAAAACTAAAACAGAAAAGGTTTGATACATTTTAAAGTCTGTCATTCACAAAAAAAAAACAAAAAAGTAAACCTATATATTTTTTTGCTTACCTACATTAGCTTCCCCATCAGTCAACAAGATAATTAAAGAGGCGCTTCTCTCTGGAATCTGTTTCATTTCATATGCTTTATTCAATAGCTCAACTGCCTTCAGTACAGCATCATTAATGTTTGTAGCTGTAAAAATAAAATATGGTAAAAAAAAATTTATGTAGCATTTGCAAATTCAATAAACTACTAATAATTCAGGAAGCATACACTCTGCTAAAATCCAGTTGGTGAAATGTAGTGTCTGATTCTCTGACAGGGTAAGCATATGGATGCCTAGATGAGTGCTTCTACCATGGCACTCTTGGTGCACAGTGGCACTGACGTACAGCACATAGAGCCTACACTGCTAGTGGATTTGCTATTCACATTTATTGCAAGGCCACAAAGGGAGTTGCTGTTTAGAAATCAAATAATATTGGGTAGTTATAGATGAGAAAACTTTATGTAATGCAGAGCAGCAACAATACTTTTTGGAATGAAAGTAATTATGATTTTAAAATGTAACGTCCCCACTAGCAATCAGCAAATAGTTCAGTAATTAGTGAGTTTAGGACATTGGTTCAGTTTTCAGACCTAGTAATCCATCAAGTCATTATTTAATGCTATGTTTGGTCAATAAGGCAGTCAGCTGTCACGGTTGTTTCCTTTTATAAACTACAGTTTTGTTCTGACCACATTTTTACTTTAGCATGAGTTAAGACCCCATGTATATCCTGGGCCTAGAATACAAGGGTGCTCCATGGGGACAGGAATCAATATAAAGTTTGATACGATACTTTAGCACTGTTGTAGCTTTAGAAACATTTTAGACAAGGTCATGTTCATTTAAAGGGATTTTTCAACTCTACCTGTTGAACATTGGTTGTTGAATTACAAAAAAATGTTGCTTTGTAAAACTTACTCTTCTGCTGTGTTATGAATATTTGTCGGACTCCTGCTATGTAAATCAATGTGAACTATACACTGATCAGCCATAAGATTAGGACAACTGACAGGTGAAGTAAATGATATTGATTATCCCGTTACAATGACACCTGGAAGTGGTTGTAATATATTAGGCAGCAAGTGAACATTTTGTCCATAAAGTTAATGTGTTGAGAGCAGAAAAAAATTAGTAAAAGTTTGGATTTCAGTGACTTTGACAAGGGCTAAATTGTGACTGCAAGATGACTGCGTCAACTCCAAAATTGCAGCTCTTGTGGGATGTTCCCGGTCTACTGTGGTCAGGACCAACGTGGTCCAAGGAAGGAAAAACTGTGAAACGGCGACAGGGTCAAGGATGGCAAAGGCTCATTGATGCACATGGGGAGCGGAGGCTGGCCCACATAGTCAAATCCAATAGAACAGCTATTGTATCTCAAATAGCTGAAAAAGTTAATGCTGGTTTTGATAGAAAGGTGTCTGCACACAGTGCACTGCAGATTGTTGCATATGAGACTGCATAGCCGAAGACCGGTCAGGGTGCACATGCTGACCCCTGTCCACCTCAGAAAGTGCCTACAATGGGCACATTAGCATCAGAACTGGACAATGAAGGTGGCCTGGTCTGATAAATCATGTTTTCTTGTACAAGCTCCTGGTCATCCACATGCTGTAAATCACCTACCTGGGCAAGAGATGATACCAGGGTGCACTATGGGAAGAAGGCAAGCCGACAGAGGCAGTGTGATGCTTTGGGCAATGTTCTGCTGTGAAACCTTGGGTCCTGCCACTCATGTGGATGTTACTTTAACACATATCACCTATCTTAACATAGTTAGCAAGTACACCCTGTCAGGACTGGGTGCAGACACTCTAGTTAGAGTATATAGTGGCGAGTGGTTTTACCTTTTAGCAGCCGCCTTTCCCATTAGGCAAGTGCACCAACAACCTACTGGCCACAGATGGTCCTCAGGTGCAAAGCAGTAGCACTGACTGGTGACAAGATACAAACAGAAAGCAAGATACAGAAAGACAGGAACAGAACGCAAGATAAAAGACAGGAACATGATTCAAAATAAAGGCAGGTACAGAATTCAAAGTACAAGGTGGTTACAGGATTTAAGGTATGAGACAGGTATAGCAATCAAGTTACAAGGCAGGTTTAGGATTCAAGATACAAGTCAGGTATATGATTCAAGGTACAAGGCAAATACAGGCTTGTGCCGACTAAACTAGACAGCACTATCACAAGCCTAGATCCCTGGGCTTGTGATACTTAAATAAAGTGCCACTAACCAATCCCAAGGCTGAGGAGTGTGTGGCCAGTGTGTGGCCAGGCTCACAGCTGATAAGAAGTTTGGAATAGGTGCAGTGGCAACAAGCAACCACCAGTAGGAGCTGGGAGGTTGCGTCAGTCATAGGAGTACTGGACATGCTCCTAACACACTCCACGGTATTTCCTGATGGCAACATAAATGATTCAAGAATAGTTTAAGGAACACAACGAGTTTGAGGTGTTGACTTGGCCTCCAAATTCTCCGGATCTCAATCAAATTGAGCATCTGTGGGATGTGATGGAAAAACAAGTCCAATCTATGGAGGCTCCACCTCACAATTTCCAGGACATAAAGTATCTGCTACTGATAGCTTGGTGCCAGATATAATAGTATACCTTCAGAGGTCTAGTGAAGTCCATGCCTCAAGGGGTCAGGGCTGTTTTGGTGGCAAAAGGGGGACCAACTTAATATTAGGTTAAGTTAGGTTAGGGTAGTCATAATGTTTTGTCTGATTGGTGTACTTGCTCTAAACATACAGCTACACTGATCATACCTGCACCAATGTGTCTGTAGGCTCTGTGCGCTCACTAGAAATGGAGTCACATAGGTGGAAGCACCTGGGCACCATTCAATACTCACGGCACCTTCTCCTGAATTGATATAACATCATGTACCTCTTCCTTATTGCCAATTATAGTAGAGACAGGCTATCTTCCCAGAGGTATTTTTAGACTTTGCCCCACTCTGTCTGTCTCTTCACTCCTCTTCCATAAACCCACACCTTTGGAGACTAAAACCAAGCTGGCTATCAGATGAAATTGAAGAAAACCACTGCCACTCTGCTCTACAAAATTACTGGGCTGGACAGTTCCATGCTTATTCTTCATCTCCTAACTGGGAGGCATCTAAAGTTACTTTTAGAGGCTCATTCATGGCCATTATAGGCTAGGGATGCACCGATACCAGTATCATATCAGCATTTGTGCCGATACTGGGCATTTTCACAAGTCAAGTGACCAGATTGGTTTTATACCGGGTAGATCCAGAATGAATATCAGACATCTATTTCACATTCAGATTCTAGCACTAGAGTGATTATTTCCTTAGACACAAAAAAGGCATTTAATCGTGTGGAATGGCCTTAACTATTTGCTGTTTTACAGCAATTTGGATTTGTTCCTAATATCCTCAAATGGATTCAGTTATGTATGGTTATAATGCTCCATTAGCCAGAATTCAAATGAATCAAATCATTTCTGGTTCTCCATCACCTTCTCCAATTGTAGGGGCATCAGGCAGGAATGCTCCCCTCACGCACCCTATTTGGCCTAGCCAAAGAGCCCTCATTCATATTAACACAAACTTCTAATATCAAGGGAATTTGTGTTTACTCTCTGGAGGAGCACATATCTCTATATGCCAATGATGCCCTGATTTATTTTTCTGATCCAAATCATTCCCTAGCTTCAGAGACTTCACAGGCCTCAGAGTGATATACTAAGGCATCACTATACAGCTTTTCGAATCACTTTATTTACAACTTCAATTACAAAAAAGTTGGCACGCTGTGTAAAATCTACATAAAACAGAATGCAATGATTTGCAAATCTCATAAACCCCTATTTTACTCACAATAGAAAATAAATAGAAAACATATCAAATGTTCAATATTCTGAAATTATTCGACAATTTTTAGATGCAGCTTTTCACAGATTGGTGAACCCCTGCACGTCTTTACTACACTCCGACTCTTTAAGATGCTCTTTTTATACCAAATCATGTTACTGACCTGTCTCCAATTAATCTAATTATTTGCAAAATGTTCTTCCAGCTCTTGCTTGTTAGTATGACTTACTTTGCTAGCTTTTGTTGCCCTGTCCCAACTTTTTTGAGTGCCATCAAATTCACCGTGTTGGTGCCATCAAATTCAAAATTACCTTATTTTGTTCTTAAAATGGTGCATTTTCTCAATTTAAACATTTGATTTGTTTTCTATTTTTGATTGTGAATAAAATATGGTTTATGAGATTTGCAAATCATTCCATTTTATTTTTATGTAGATTTTACACAGCGTCCCAACATTTTTGGAATTGGAGTTGTAGATAAAAACTTCTCTCTGATACATAAATCCCTCTCAGGCAAAACTTAACAACGGATGTTCTTCATGATATATTTAATGGGTAGAGCCAGTTTGATAAAGATGAGTTTCTTACCCAAATTATTATACATTTTCCTGAATGCCCCAGTCTATATGCCTTTATCATTTTGTAAATGTATCCACTCTGTTTGTGTCTCTTTATGATAGATCCAACATCAACCTCATATTGCTTGAGACACTGCAACTTCCTCTAAACCAAACTGGTTTAGCCTTCTCTAATTTCCAAAAACTGTCTCTCCCCTTCCAAACATAACTCTTTCACAGCAACTGAGTCAACCATAATGTCCATTTATGAATCCCTGTGTAGTTTGATCCATAGAAAACCATCCTTATCAATGCTGGCTACCTCTTCTGCCAAGTGGTCAACAATTCCTTAAAGATAACTGGTAACTATTTCTCTGGAAAAAATATCGAATACAAAGACAATGTATACAACTCCATAGGTTACTACATACAACCATAATGCAGCTGGGCCTCGTATTACCCTTTTTACCCCAATCCTAAAATCCAGCTGATATAAGGTGATCTCCTCCTTAAACTCAACTTCACTATTCACCAAACCTACCAAATGTTAATGTGCCAAGCAACGCTAGGTTTTCCTTTTACCAATGCTAATGTTTGAGGAGTCATATATGACTACCCTTATCTCAGAGACAGGGTTATTCAATTCAAACTGTTCCACTGAATTTAATACGCTATGTACTCGACAGTTCTGATTTAACTGTTTTGCTGTCAGAGCCATTACTCTCAGCCTATTGGCCTTAGATTTTCATCCCATTAGCTGGAAAATCTCTGTGAGTGAGGCTGAGAGTGGGATGGTCACATATTAGTGACAGCATGGTAGGATCAAACTGCGTATTGTCACGTATTGGTGACAGTAGAGTGGGTCTTTCTCATCCAAATAGTTAAACAAAACTGAATATGAGACAACCCTAGGCTAAATCCTTTAATCAATTTTCTGGCCCAAAATGTGCATTTTAGCGTGTGTGCAAAAATTAAAAGGCAAAAGCAGCTCTAAAGCGAAAGGATTGAAGGTACATTTATTTACTGATTCAAAGTCACATTAAACTGGGCCAATGAATTCCTAGTAGCTTGCCGATCTTTACATTTTAAATATAGGCTCACTTTAACACAAGGTGAAGGTATGGGAAACATTATTCTGAAGACCAGCAAAAGTGTGTATTGGCAGCACTCCCAGTTTCATGAACTGAGATAAAACATTTCTAGCCATTCTTTAAAAGGTTTATATTTTATCTTAAAACTATGTTACAGCTTTTAGAGTTACTTACCTCCTCCACTTTGAATTGCACTGACATACTTTTTGGCTTCTTCTACATTTTCTGGAGTTGCTTTTATCAAAGAATCTTTCCAGACACTAATGCTACTGTCAAACAGTATAAAATTGAAGTAGTCATGCTCTGCAGTGTCATTCAGGATTTTAAGTAGAGCTTGCTTGGTCTAAATGTAATATAAGTCGTATTAGTCATAATAGTAAATAATACACTATTACACTATTAGTCATAATAGTCATAATAGTCATAATAGTAGTAGTCAGAGGAGACACATAACAATTAAGGCATTCTTCAGTTAGAAAGACATTATAGTGGACCTGAGATCAGATGTACCTTTAGGGCCCATTTACATTTCTCCATTTCAGTGTGGTATATTAACAAATGCTTTTTTTGCATGTGTTAACATGAGGTGGTGCCATTCATTTCGAATAGCAGCCCAATGCACTATGGCCACGCACCTCTAACACACACGTGTGGTAGCACGCCACAACAGAAATCAATAGACTACCATGCTTTTTGGTGCACTGCATAAAAAAAAAATGCTGAGTTTCTGTTTTTATGTCCATTCTGGTGCATTAGCAGCCTTTTCAACTGAGTGGGCTTCCTTATCATAATGCACCAGAATGGCAAAGTGTAAAATTAACTGCTAAATGATGTACAAATAAGACATGCTCACATATTTATTACCCCTCACAGAGATAGCATTACTTCTCCTAACAACACCTTCATCTACTTCTAAGGCATTATCCAAGGTCAGCAAGCTTCTTCCTGAACTACATTTTTTTTCCATAGATATAAATCCTGGTCCCTGTGTAGTTATGTTCTGTGCTGTGTATACAAACTGACTGTCATAAATCAGCCCCCTCTCACCTTGGAACATGCATTGCTGCAGACATAGTTACAATAAATATTCATATATATGTATATTCATATACAGTGTATATATATATATCAGATTTTAACTTCAAACAGTAGAGCTTTAAGACACATCCACTCGCTGAAATCTTCTTTAACCTCAATGGCGGTATGATAATTATTCAGGATTTTAGCATCCCAAAGCGGTACATTGTTTTTCATGGAAATTTGTTGTTTTATATTGTAGGCCTGTAATTCTTAGTAAATCTTAGGAAAACCTCACCTAAATCTGTCCAAACAAGTGTCCAGTAGACATCCCGGGTATGTTAAAGTTTGAAACACGAAATTTAAAAATTATAATATAATAAATTATAAATAATTATAAGAAATAATATAATAAATAATGATAAATAATTATAAACAATTATAATATAATAATTTAAAAAATGGCCCAGTAAATGGGAATTCTGGGGGTGCTGCCTGATCCGTACCACATTCAATAGAGTACCAAGTTCGCACATCACTGAGCTCGGTCACAGAATTGTCGCTGTTTTAGGTCAAAAGCGGTTTTAGACCAGGTAGAAAACATAGTAAATTAGAATCACTTGCAGAATTGAGCAGACACTGAAAGTAACTTTTACTGTTCTTTCTGCCTGGAAACTTGTGAACGTCCATGGCATCCAAAAAGCGTCCCTTTAGGTCAAAAGCGGTTTTAGACCAAGTAGAAAACAGGGATAGTATATTAGAATTACTTGCAGAATTAAGCGATAGCAATTCGTTGGGAAATTCGTCCTCAGGCACTGAAGTAACTTTCAGTGTCTGAGGGTGAATTTCCCAACGAATCGCTATCGCTCAATTGAGGTTTGAAGCAGTTTATGTTTCCCACTGATACAGCTATGTGTGGAAGTGAATTCAAAGTAAAATACCCCTTATGTAGTTTTTGATTATACCTCATTCCCTCCAACTTCTTCTTGTGCCCTCGCATCTTCCTCACGGTACTTGGTTTAAGTAGTGTATTCCCAATACCGCAGTCCCCACTGATGAGTTTGTAAATTGTGATCATGTCACCTCTTAAGCGCCTCTTCTCTAAGGAGAACAATCCTAATTTTTGTAGGCGTTCTTGATAACTCAGACTTTACATTCCCTTATTAATTTGGTTGCCCTTTTCTAGCTCACGGACATCCCTCCTGGGGAATGGTGACCAGAGTAGCACAGCGTACTAAAGATGGGACCTTACCAGTGTTTTATATCTATATTTCCATATGCACCTTTTAAATTGATTTGAGCGGTTGCCATTTGTGTTTTTTTATTAGCAAGTTAACTGACACATACTGATGGTGCTAAATTTGGTCTAGCCATCAATAACCCCTGGTCATAAAAGGGTTGAGCATGCATTTCCGCATGTGCTTTTGCAACATAAGGGAGAAATTAACAAAGATTGAAGGTAAATGATACAACCCCAATTCCAAAAAAGTTGGGACGTGCGTAAAATGTACATAAAAACAGAATGCAAGGCTATGCAAATCTCATAAACCATTATTTTATTCACAATAAAAAAAATACCAAATGTTTAACATGAGAAAATGTATTATTTGAAAAAAAAAAAAGTTAACTTTGAAATTGGTGGCAGCAACATGTCTCCAAAAAGTTGGGACAGGGCAAAAAAAGCTGACAAAGTAAGTGATTTCAGAATAATGGTTCTCAATGTAAAATTGCAAAGACTTTAAATATATAATCATCTACAGTACATAAGATCATCAAAGATTCTGAGACTCTGGAGAAATCTCTGTGCCCAAGGGGCAAGGCCAAAACGTAATATTGGATGTCCGTGATCTCTGGGGGCAGGATCATCATGCAAAGAAGAAGACATTTCTGAAGATGATCCAGAGACGCTGCCGTCTTCTCTATGTCAAAGCTCATTTAAAATGGTCTGTTGCAAAGTGGAAAACTGTTCTGTGGTCAATTAGAAATGTAACATTATTTTTAGCAACCATGGGTGCCGCGCCCTCCGGATTAAAGAGGAGAGGAACCTTCCCGCTTTTTATCAGTGCTCAGTTCAAATGCCTGCATCTCTGATGGTATGGGGGTGCATTACTGTGTATGGAGTGGTCAGTTAGCATCTGGAAAGGCACCATCAATGCTAAAAGATATATCCAGGTTTTAGAGCAGCATATGCTCCCATCCAAATGACGTCTTTTTTTCAGGAAAGACCTTGCATATTTCAGCAGGGCAATGCTAATCTATGACAACAGCATTGCTTTGTCATGAAAGACTGCCTGCAGTCCGGACCTTTCACCAATTGAAAATATTTGGCACATCTTGACACGTAAAATATGACAAAGAAGACCCAGGACTGTTGAGCAGTTAGGGTCCTATATCTGGCAATAATGGGACAACATTCCTCTCCCAAAACTCTCTCAAAACTCCAGCAACTGGTCTTCTCAGTTCCCAGACATTTACAGATTGTTGTTAAGAAGAGAGGATGCAACACCATGGTAAACATGGCCCTGTCCACACTTTTTTTTAGATGTGTTGCTGCCATCAATTTAAAAATGACCTGATTTTTTCTTAAAATGGTACATTTTCTCAGTTGAAACATTTGATATTTTTTCTATTGGGAATAAAATATGGGTTGATCAAATTTGCAAATCATTACATTCTGTTTTTTTGGAGATTTTACACAACATCCCACCTGTTTTGAAATTGGGGTTATACGTGCATTTTTGTGCAACTATGTAATGGGTGTGCGTAACAGTCATAAACACACGTTACTGCTTAAAAATGCATTTTAAAATAGTAAAATATTTTTTCTCTACAATTTGTAATACATTTTTTCTACAATTCTGAATCCTTCCTGAATTGTTGGTAAATCGTCCCAATAAATGCATTTTTATCAATGTGTAGAATATGTGGTGGAATATAAATGCTTTATAAATATGAACTTTAAAAAATGTGAAATACATAGTACATCACTATACTGTAAAACCCTACTGATATACATATGTTGCAAAATTACATTAACAATAGTTATGCTACCTGTTGCATTTTTCTACCAGCCATCGAACCACTTTTGTCAATGACATAGACAACAATTTTTGGCACACCAGACAACTTTGATGGTGCAAAGTAGTGCACAAAATATCCATTGACAATCTGGAAAAAAGAAGTGATAAAGATGAAATATTTCCATTGGATTCATATCTGACAACATCTAGACTTATTCATTTTTTCATGTTAAATGTTAACATGGAAGCTGCCATTGTTTTAATACTGTAAGTCACTGATCCAGAACATGTACGCAGATAAGGACTTGATAAATAAATTCAAAGATTCACTTACAAATAAATTGCAATCATGCTCTGCAAAGTTTACTTTCCAGCTTTGTAATACTTTCCAGAAAGTAAACAACGGTCAACTGTTGAGTTGTATTATAACAAAGTGGAAGCAACTGGGAACAACAGCAACTCAGCCAACGAAGTGGTAGGTACAATGCAAAGCGTGGGATGCAATGGTTTAAAGCACGCCGCCACTGGACTCTAGAAAAGTGGAGATGTGTTCTCTGGAGTGACGAATCACGCTTCTCTGTCTGGCAATCCAATGAACGTGTCTGGGTTTTGGCAGTTACCAGGAGAATGGTACTTGCCTGACTGAATTGTGGTTTATGATTATGATGTGGGGTTGTTTTTCAGGGGTTGGGCTTGGTAAAGGGATCAGCATACCAAGACATTTGGACAATTTCATGCTCCCAACTTTGTGGGAACAGTTTGGGGATGGCCCCTCCCTGTTCCAACATGACTGCGCACCAGTTCACAAAGCAAGACATGGATGAGCGAGTTTGGGGTGCGGGCACTTGACTGGCCTGCACGGAGTCCTGCTCTCAACGCGATAGAACACCTTTTGGATGAATTAGAGTGGAGACTGCGAGCCCGGCCTTCTCGTCCAACATCAGTACCTGACCTCACAAATGCGCTTCTGGAAGAATGGTCAAACATTCCCATAGACACACTCCTAAACCTTGTGGACAGCTTTCCCAGAAGAGCTGAAGCTGTTATAGCTGCAAAGGGTGGGCCAACTCAATATTGAATCCTACGGACTAAGACTGAGATGCCAATAAAGTTCATGTTCGTGGAAAGGCAGGCGTCCCAATACTTTTGGCAATATGGTGTGTGTGTGTATATATTAGGGATGCACTGATAACGGTATTTTGGTACCGAGTACGAGTACCGATAATCTTTTTTCGCTACTCGCCGATACCAATTACCGAGTACTGGAAGTCCCATTCAGGAAGCCAGGTGGCGTGTAATGACTCGACACCTGGCTTCCTGATTAGCTGGGAAGCCGGGCAGCGTGTAAAGACTCGCCACCCGGCTTCCCGGTTAACAAGAAAGTCTGTCCCCTCTCACCTCAGCATGTCCAGCCTGTCACGCCGGGGCCTCTCCAGCCAGGAGCGGCCTTCCTCCGGTACCCAGCCGGAGCCGTCTTGCTGGCCAATCATGGAAGCCGGGCACCGTGTAATGATGCGGCGCCCTGCTGTCTGATTGGCCGGGAGGCAGGCTCCATGCTCCCTCGTCATGAGATGACAAGGGCTTCCCGGGCCAATCAGAATGCCGGGCGCTGCGTCATTACACGGCGCCCAGCTTCCTGATTGGCCAGCTTCCCGACCAATCAGGAAAGCCGGGAAGTCGGCTCCATGCTCTCTCATCACAAGTCCAATCAGGAAAACGGGCAGCGTGTAATGACGCGCTGCCCGGCTTCCTGATACAGGAAGTATCTAGCTAGGCATCGGAGCATTTGGGCGAGTACGGGTACTCGCCCAAATACTCAGTATCGGCACCGATATCGATACTAGTATTGGTATCAGTGCACCCCTAGTAAATATATATGTAACCCTTATAGTTTATAGCAATACTTATGGATCCCATTGGATGTGTGTCTGGCTATATCTTGCAATATGCAGAAAGTGGATAGATGAACCATACAGGAATTAGACAAAATAATCATATAAAGTTTTACACAGTGACAGAGCTCGCCACCTTTGAGAAAGATAGAAGCACTGTTGAAATGCATCAGGCAACCAAGGCTGTTAACAAATAAACTGTGTCATCACTCAGTGCATGCACGCCCCATAAAAAAGGCAATGCTGTAATCACACAGCCACCAGCTTGGGTTCCGAGCTGATCCATCTGAAGCTTGATACCTCTACAGAAACATGGTAAAATCAGAATTTAACATTCAGTATTCTTCAAGTTACTGGCATATGAATTTTGATTGATTAACTCTTTAACAACATTATGTCTACTATCTACTTGCCACTGGTTATATTTGTGCCAATGAATGCATTTAATGCACTGCAATTAATCTGCATGAACAGCAGATTGTGCCCTTAGACTTACTATTATACAGTGGACTCTACTCAAGATTTCAAACTTATTAGGGTAAGGCCATTAATATATATTCATTTGGTTGTCTTTGGAGGAATTTGTTGGATCAATTAACTGTGACCCAAATTAGTTGCCGCCATTTATTTTAGTGTATGAGCTGTACCTCATCTGTGTGCTATAAAAATGGATATGTCTTAAAATATGTAAACTATTATTAAAAGCTAGTTACTGAAATACACTTTTTTTGTTCCTGTGCCAAAACCTCAATGTCTACAGCCTGGGCACAGGTGCACTTTCACTCAGACATCTTCTTGAAGAACATATAACTGTCATAACAATCTCTCTACTAATTGTAGATGCTAAAGTGCACCTGTGCTATGACTATGAGCAATGGTTTCCATTACTCTTAACAAGCCATAAAAAAGCTTTAAACAAGCCCTCACTCACCTCTCTAGCGTCCTGTGATGTGAAGTATTTAAATCTCAAAGATCGCAGCAAACACTCTGTAGTTGGGTTTCAGTCTGTGTCTAACAGCTTATAAACATCTTCTGGTTGTTTATATTGGGGGTCTGACAGCCTGCCAAGCTTTACTGGCCATAGACAAAAGTCATCATTTCATTCCTGTTGTGGGGAGCTTTGTAAATTAATCTACAAAATACCTATAGACACAGAGGTGAATGAGGACTTGTTTTAAAATGTGTTTAAAAAATGTAGTTTTCATGATATGGGCACAGTTTCACTTTAAGACCTACGTGAAATACTAGCCAGGATTCGCCCAGGGCAACTTAATAAAGATCCTAAACCTACATCACTGGGCTTTCTCCTTGGAATTTAAATGGTTGTTCCTACTTATGCAGAAAATGCATTTAAATGGATCACCTGGGATTAGGTGTCAGCTTCCCTTAAATTTCTCAGGCTTAAAGAAAACATGATAAATGATCCCTCCTTTATTCTAAGCCCCAAGCAAGAATAAAAGTCAGTGGGGTCCAGTCATTGACTCTAACCATCAGCAAAAGAGGCAGAAAGGGATGTCCCTTACCTCCATTAGTTTCATCATATGTCTAAAACCCTTCCTGAGAATGATAAGAGCTAACAGCAATAATCATAACTTTTCCAATCCAGGAAAAGATTTTAAGACTGCAGCCATATCTGATTATCTATTATTCTTCCTTGTCCAGCTGTGTGTCACTATTCTAATTTTTCTGCACACTAAACATTTCTTTAAACTATTAATGATGATACAAAGAAGCCTTACCATTTATATGTGGGTGATGAGATTAGTAGTTTACAGAAGAAGAATAACATTGTTTATGATTTCAGTCCAGCTCACAGGGTGTAATAAGGACACCACATTTCTGACAAGATCAACAGGTATTTTATGTATATACTTACAATGTATTAAAAAACAGAAAACAAATTCAGCCACCAAATCTAAGCACTGTTAAGCTGTAATATATAACATTGATATTTCGAGTTTTTGGTTTTAGATATTCTTTAATGCCCAATTTGTATTCAGAACTCACCACAATTTTTGTTCTGAGCTCACCTGTATGTTTCCTGGAGATTCTCTGTTAACATCATATGTTACAATAAAATCCCCATTCAATAATGTTGATGCACAGTCAGGGCAGGAGCGCTGTTGATCTAATGTGGGTTTGAAAGAGATGTGACCCTGAAGATGGCAAAAAAAGTAGATTAATCAGTCTCTTATGCTGTGAACATGGGCTCCATTTAATAAAGTGTCTGAAATGAGAACTCTCTATATTTCCCAGAAGCAACCAATCAGATTAAAACATTCACAGGAAATATTTACCAAAGGCACATACTGTAGGCTGTTTCGCAGCAAGGAAATGTTCCCTTAGGTTAGTGAATTCATCATCAGCAGGACAGGGAATGAGGGGAAATCTTTCTAGCAGTAAAAATGTGACACGGGGTTCTAACCCTTCCCTATTCTTTTCAATACAAAGACAGATAACACACAATAAGATTATTTACACTAAAGAACACCCAAAGGCAACATTTTTATTTCCGTTTTAAATGTACTAAGGAAGGGTAGAACCTCTGCCAGGTTTTAATGTAGTTTTTTGTCTCTAGTGTGGTAATTCAACCACCCTGTTTGTCTTGCTAAAAAGCGGTACAAGGACTGAAAGTGAGAGAAAATCCAAACTTTTGAGTTTGAACAGAAATAGGAGGGCACATCCTCCAGTGTGGACACTTGGTCTGTTGGCAACCGAAAGAGGATTTCCTTTATTTTCTTGCTGTGCCTATGTTACAGGAAGTGAAGGTAATTCTTCCCAATGGGATATGGGTGACAAGAGGAAAACTGATAAGGGTTTTAACCATTCTCTTTTTCACCCAATCAAAAAAAAATTCCACTTTATATATTTAAAGGAGTTATAAAGTCAGCATCTACTATCCTGTTATATCATCAGTGTTGTAATAGGAATACATATTATAGTTGTTTCTGATAATGCAATTAAAGCTTACTTGAAAAAAATCCTTCCTGCTACTGACTTCTGCACTCTTATTACTTTCTCTTTACCTCTATGTTGTGTGGTTCATACTACAGACCTCTGAACTCTGTGTTGCGTACATATGACCCCTGCACTCTGCGTTACATACTACTGACCACTGTGCTCTGTGTTACATGTTACTGACCCCTGCATTCTGCGTTACTTACTACTGACCTCTGAACTCGTCAGACATTCCTTAGCTTTTAATGGGGCCCTGCTAGGCTATAGTGATCTTTGATCTTTTCTGGTATTAGATTGTTGAATGTTCCAGTGATAGGCAACCATGATAGGCAACATCTGTTCAGGTAGATGTCCACCTCTCCATGGTTGCCTACCACTGGTTTAGAACATTCAAAAATCTAATACCACAATATAGCATTATAAAAAGCTGTGTATGTCTGCTATTATCAAGTAATAAGAATTACCGTTTCTCCAGAGAAGGACTTCTTGATGGCTGGCAGCAGGTCATTCGTTAAGAAAGATGCTTTAGCATCAAGAAAACGTATTCCTTGTGGTTCATATATTTCTACGTCAATCTGAAATTAGTTAGTAAAGAAATTAGAAGGGAAAAAAAAGTATTTTTTTAACAAATGTAACAGATATATACATTTCCTGATACAGTAAATTCCCAGTTATCCGGCACCCACTGGGATTGGTAGGTGCTGGATAACTGTAGTTCCTGGCTGATTGAGAGTTAATAGTAACTCTCAAGCAACCCCCCTCCCCCTTCCTGTGGCCAACTCCCGGTAACCAGCTGAAAGCAATAGCTAGCCTGCAATTGGCTATTTCAAATTGCCAATTGTTGCCAATTGTGGCTTCTACTTTCCTTCTTCTACTGTATACTACTGCAGGATTTATCTCTATTTACATCCTCACCCCTCCTATTCTTCATTAGTTGTTTGTTCTATTTATATGTTTTTACCTTTTATTATGCTAATGCAATGTGATATCCTTATTGGCATGACTACCTTCTTCCTGAAATTGCTCTCTTTCTTGTCGATTTTTCTTGTAATTAGATTTTATGATCACACACCAGGATCTCACACTTATTTTTTACATATGTTGAATTAGCCATTACTCATTATCTGTATGGTATTAAGTGTAATACCACACTTTCTGTATACTTTTAGTTTGCATTCTGTCTTTTGTATCTTTGTAAATCTTTAAGAAAACAGTTATTAAAAAAAAAAAGAAAATGAAAGAAAGAAGCTGATTGGTTGTCATGCACAGCTGCCCCAGATTCTGTATGCTCCAGTTTTGATAAACTCCCCTCCATGTCTTTCAGATACAGACTTGAATCAGTCACTAATGGTGAAGATGTTTTATCTGATTGCATGGACTTCTGACTATCTTTAAATATAGTTTACAGGTGAAACTCGAATAATTAGAATATCGTGCAAAAGTAATTGCAGTAAGTCCTGCAAAAGGGGCCCAAACCAAGTACTGAGTACATATGCATGCTTGTACTTTTCAGAGGTCCAATATTCTTCTATGTACAATCCTTGTTTTATTGATTGCATGTAATAATGTACTTTTTTGAGGTTGTGGATTTGGGGTTCTTGGGGTTTTCATGAGCTGTAAGCCATAATCATCACAATTATGACAAATCACGGCTTGAACTATCTTGCTTTGCATGTAATGAGTCTATCTCATATATTAGTTTCACCTTTTAAGTTGCATTAGTGAAATAAATCAACTTTGCACGATATTCTAATTATTCGAGTTTCACCTGTACAATCAGTAACATTCGTATTCTTTGGAACCAAATGCTAGCTTGTGTAACAGTAGCTCAGGTGTGCCATGTAACAAGGTTTGCATTTGGTTGGCTGTTTACTAGTTTCCTAGGTCTCTGGACAGACCAAGCCAACACATTTCAATAATTATCGTCATAGCTACTTAGATTATCCATGGTAGGAAAGGGTATCTTTCAACATCAGTATATAGTTGAAGCTTTAAAGGGGTCCATGTGAATGTAAACATTTTTTAGAAAGCAACAAATGAAAAATAGAACAGCTTTTGGCCTTTTACTATCACTTGTAATCATGTATATCCTTTAAACATCAGCTTTATAACACCATATGAAACCATCAACATAATAGAGGGTTCATTTTTCACAAATAAATGCTAAATGTCCCCTATAGCAGTGCCCAGCTCCCCATGCCTTTTTTTGGCAATAGCTTGACTATTAGCCTTGAAAATAGCCATAATTTAGTATCAAAATTAGTCCCTTATATTCTTCAATGGAGTTTGCAGCTTAGTTTAGGTTCTATGAATTTCAAGCAGGATTTAACAAATCCCTTGCAAATCGACCCTGGGCTGATTAGCTCATCTCTACTGAAGACTATAATTACAGGAATTAACCTCATAAAGTTACCAGAATACAGTATTTTCTTTTGCTATAGACTGACATTTTTAAAAAGTCCAGTTTACATGCAGTCAGTTGCTCAATAAAAGAGATCCAGCGATGTATCCCCTTCATCAGATACAGACCTCCTCCGTCCCATGTGCTAGATAAAGAGGTGACTGGCCAATCGGCAAGTGTGCGGGAGCCCTGTCGGTTTAAACCGCAGCTGTTACAGGGTTTGTGTAACGAGTCCTCCGTGGCTAAAGACATTGAGCCCTGTCCTGTGACTGACGGATAGCCCGTCATGGCGCTGGACCAATCATGAGAGGGCTATTCGTGTGCTCGCCTGGAGGGAGTGGCCAATGTTAGCATCCAATCCACGAGGCAGAAAACCGAACCTTGTTCTGCCAAGTGGCGTATCGATTGTGCAGCATGTCAGCTGTACAGCAAGCACTATGAGAGGGAGGTGGACTGTTTACAGAGAGCAATTTAGAACACATACCATGACAAATGTAAACAGTTCATCGTCAGCTAGCAGAGGCTATCTGTCAGTCACAGGACAGGGCTCAATGTCTTTAGCCACGAAGGACTCGTTACACAAACCCTGTAACAGCTGCGGTTTAAACCGACAGGGCTCCCACACACTTGCCGATTGGCCAGTCACCTCTTTATCTAGCACATGGGACGGAGGAGGTCTGTATCTGATGAAGGGGGAGAGATGAGGGAAGTTGTATCTTGAAATAAACATTTAAGTGTTATATTTGAGATATAATAATCACAGTTTACATTGATTGACAGTATGTAAACAGCTTGAATAGGCTGCAATATAAGAGGGAGAGACGAGGCACAATTTGTCTTGAAATATACATTACTGTATTTTTTGAGAAACAATAGCCACATAATGTATATTGTACAGTGGCTGGGCAATATGTAAGCAGTTTTGTTAGGCCACAATATATGAGGAAGAGACAAGGTAGGTGGTATCTTGATATAAACTTTAGGGTGAGTAATCTGACAATAGGCACACATATTTTTAAGTGATGGAACAACAGAATAGACTGCAAAAGGTGCAACACATTATTTTTCCTGCAGCAAACATTAGAAATTTGGTGGCTTAGGTCCAGCTGTGGAAACATTGTGTGGCACCTTTACAGTGCCTGGCCACTGAAAAATTCCCCAAACTGAGACACAAAGCATGATTTACCAAAAAACATTAGAAATTTAAAAGTTGAGGGCTACAAATTGTCTACAGCAGAGGACCCTGGGTCTTCTGTGTCACTAAGTATAACACTTTGCTCAACAATCTCACCCCACCTACAATATGTACGACTGACTGGAATTGGGAGGGGTGAATTGTCTCCCTTAAAGGACGCTTATTCCATTCTCCTCCTCCTCACTGCCTGCACCCCAATTTTCCACTGCCTCCTCTTAACTCACAGGGATAGAAGCAGTAGGCAAAGAATCCTGGATAGAAGCTGTAGGCAAATAATCCTGCTCACCCTGAGACAGCAGCAAATCCACCATCCCCCTCTTCCTCCTGCTGCTGTGCCTCCATTGCCCAGACTATCAGGCCATGGAGTGTGTGTTTCAGGAGGAACATGGAAGGGATTGTATCACAAATTTTCGCCTTGTCGCAACTCTCGATTTTTTAAAAGGTGCCAAAATGTTGCATGAGTGATGAGCCATTGATGCAGTAAAAATAATCCCGTCTCCCCAGAAACTGTCCTTGTATCATAACAGGTATTCAATGATAGCATGCTGCTGCTGGTGGTGGAGCTTCTGCAGCATGGCCAATGTTGATTTCCAGCACGTGGGGGTGTCAAAGATAAGGTGTTTGGCATGCAGCTGATGTTGACGCTGCATTTCTGCCAGGTAAACACTGACCACTTATAATCAGCTAAATTGGTCACAAACCTTTCTGGCCTGATGAAGGATCTCCTTGAAGCCAGGGTACTTCATAATGAACCACTGCACAACTCGCTTGAGGACATGTGCTGGCATGATACAGGTGTGCCATTGTCACACCTTCCATAGCTAAAAAAGGGTGTTGGGTAAGCCACCTCTTGGCCTGGGCCTGGAGAGATGCCATCAGATCTGCTCAATTGTACCTCATGTCCCCTAGGAATACGAGCTGCAACACAGCATGGCATAATTTAGCCTGTGATGTTACATATGTAGAGGAGAGGCGGGGACAGAGGACAGAAGCGAGGATGGAGGAGAGGACAAAGGTGGAGACAGAGCTGAAAGGACAGAACGGTGGGAAAGGAGCTGCTGCGCATTCATGAATACTCGCACATGCACAGCAGCTCTATTCCAACAGCTCTGTCCCACCTTCATCCTCTGTCCCCGCCTCTCATCCACACTGCTGTCTTTGGCTTTGCAGCAATGGCTGATTCAGTGCGGGTAGCGTACTTAGGCTGCAGCGTGTCTCACCTCATTGTGCCGCCCCCACTATTTCCCTCTGTGTAGCGTCATGTTGCCATGGAAACAGTCAGACCCATGTGACAGCGTGCACGCTCAGGTTCGAAAGCAGGTGTGCGTCCATTTGGAAAGCGCTGGGGGCAGGGCTGTTGCTGGCTCTTAACTGACTTCTGAAATAAGGATATCTCATATGTGTAGTCGCTTTGGAAGCAAAGTATACTATTAGGAAAATAAAGGTAAAAAGTAAATTTAATATGCTGTATGTCATAATTCTCCTTTAAACACAGAATAAATACCTGATATTTTTTGACAAGTGCTTTTGGTTGAACCTTGATGAAAATTTCATATTTTCCTAAATGTCGTTTTAGCATTTCCTCATAGACCAACTCAAAGGTGACTTTACTCTCTGATGCCACATTGACTGACACAGTGAACTTCTCAGTTTTCCTGCCAGAAGCCCTATATGAGTGAAACAAACTGTTAATATTTCTGGGATCACTGTTAGGGTTCATTTACACGTGCGTTGAGAAAAAAAAGGAATTGGCAGGCATTTTCTAGGCATTAAGGCTTCAAAAACACTTGCAAAATGCCCTGCAAGTAGCAAAGTGTTAAAGGGGAAGTGATCTAATTTTTTGTGTATTGCTGCATAAGTGCTGTATAACTGTATAACTGCTTTAGATCACACTGATAACAGCTGGCACTACTGGTATCCATAAAACTAAAGGAAACTTGTACTTTAAAACATTCTGAAAATAAGACCTAGTGTTTTTTGGGGGGGCAAAAAAAATATAAGACAGTGTCTTATTTTCGGGGAAACACGGTAGAAGTTGACCACCTATTGAAAATGTGCATTGCATGGCTACCTCTGAATTCAGTACTTTTAAAGTTACTGACCTGGAATAATTTACTCAGAAAATAATGGAAGCATTAACTCAGCATGGCAGCCCGGTAACGAGTGTTTTCATAAGTAAAGGTTAGCAATGGAAATCTACTCTCTCAATAACCTATTTCTCTCAGCACAAGTTTTCTTTAAAGAAAGAATGAATATGGATACATAAAAGCAGTGCGCCTCTCTTGTGTAGAAGTCTTCATTAAGTGGAAATGCTAAAAGCATCTGTCCACTGTTTCCTGTTTGCTAGACTTCCAGGCACCCTGACTGTCATAAGTGCTGCCCTCCTGTGGGAAGTCATTGTGTTTGTACCCCTATGGAGGATGAAAATAATTTTGCGCTATTTCGTTTTTCGGAATCTGTGTCCGAAAGTCAATTCGTTTTGGGATTCGGACGAAATTCGGTAGCGGTAGTTTTTTTTTTTTAATGTCACTTTGCTGCAACGAAAATTCGTCCACAAACGAAAATACGCTAACGAATTTCGTCGAAATTTTGTTTTCGGAAATTCTGATTCGTTTTCATTCATCATTTCTGTTATTCGCATATTCGGATACATCCGAATCTCTGAATAAGTTCGTCTGAAAAACGTTTTTTCCCAAAAGAATCGCACATGTCTACTGATTTCTCCACTACTCATTATGAGAGGTAATGCATTGTGATGCATAAAGTTACATACTGCTGCCACTTTTGGGTTTCCCTGGGGAGTATTGCAGTAATCAGTTTTTAGAAAACAGTACCTAGTAGTACCGTGTATTTTGTTAGAAAATTATTTCTGCTATTCCTACTCTAGTATGTTAGCATAAACAATAGGGCATATTAAAGGAGCGTCCTCCCATCACCCAAAGCTCAGTATACCGTGAGCTACAGCTTGCGGTATACTGAGACGCTGGAGCCGGGACGGATCCGGACAATACTGTCTGGATCCACACAGCTGCATGAGTGACAGCTGGTTCTGCCTATCTAGAGGTAAAGCCAGCTGTACCCGCTCCCTCCCCCATCCGTTCCGCCAGTCAGCGCTGGAAGGATCGGACAGGGGAGGGGGGGAATCCCGGACAGGGGAGGGGGGGAATCCCTGCAGGGAGCCGTGAGTGACAGTCACTGCTGTCTGCAGGGACATGATCGAGAAGTGAGCGAGCGACGGTATGTGTTCGCTCACTTCCTGATCTATTGAGCCGACGTGTGACAGTTTCATTGCACAAGTCGGCTAGAACTATGAGGCTGAGTGATTTTAAGAAATGACTAAACTGAGTGCAAACTTAACCAGGAGGTAGCTGTCTGTGTCAGTTTATCTATTTATTCACTGTGCCTTAATTCTCTCCTCATATCAAATTGTCAACATTTGTATTTTGATAGAGTGTTTTCTTTTGGGTTTAATACTGCCTGTAGAGAGGCCAATGTGTAAAGCCATGTTTATAAATAGATTTAATGTAAACCTTGCACTTAAAAGTACCACCAGGGTTCACATACAATTGGTTTATGAACCAGGGCAACAGAATGAAATACTTGCAGCTTTCAGCATTTAACTCTTTTATTTTGTTTTATATTCCTAATGTAATCTCAGTGACCGGCACTCTTTAGCCGCAGCTCCCGCCCACACGCCCGCACAATGGAAGCGACATCCGCCGGTACCGCAACAGCACGCCGCCTTCCGGGACCTCCAGCCAGGTAAGACATCCCCCGAAAATAAGACCCAGTGTCTTATTTCGTGCAAAAAAAAAGTAAGACAGTGTCTTATTTTCGGGGAAACACGGTAGAAACAATTTCATCAAACATGCAACATTAAGCATTTTTCAGTTTTTTTGTGTGAAGAACTGAAGCATTGACATATCTACAAGCACTAATTTCTGGTGGCCATAATACTGTAAATGCAAACTCTTTGGCACATAGATGTAAATAACTTACTGATAATACAGATGACTTACTTGACAAGTCCAGCTGTTTGTCCTCTTGAAACAGCTGTTTCATATTGCTTCTTTGCAACCTCCTTTTCTTTAATTACACCACTATATGTTACTCCATCGATTATCCTGCATTATATTAACATAGTTCTTGTTTAAATGTGTGAACACTAAGTAATTATAAACAAACAGTTTCTGAATTCATGCTTTCTGATGTACAGTAAATATATTGCAAACATGAATGATAAGTAAAACCCCTAAGTCAATATAAGTAGATCCAGAGCCACTGGCAGTTTTAGTTACATGCAAATCTCAATTTATCCTGAAAAATGTAAGCTTGTCCTAACCCCCTTTACAGAGAATAAGATTCCTACTGGTCCATTAAAGAAATCTCACCAAAACATATTACATTATTTTATCCAGGGGATCAAATGCTTGTAGCATTTGGCCCTGTAAAGATCAGTGACCCCACTGTGGAATATTAGAACCTTTTTATTTATGTTAATACCAGCTGCAGTTCCATCCCAGTCTGAAGCCTAAAATATGGGTGTTCGTGTGGGGGGAAGTACAGCCAGCACCGCTTCTCTTAGCTGAGAAGATCACTTGGCTTAAAAGATAACTCAGCTCTGTAGGTCTATGTGATCTATCTGCCAGGGCTGCTTATACAGTAGGTGTGGTTGGAAAGTTTAACCACCTCTGTCTGACCATGCTGCTAGCAAGGTGTTGGAGTATTGAGTGATTCTAAAGCAGCTGGGACCATTAGAGATGACTTAGCACTACAGGCTATTTAAAAGCAGCCCCGGCAGATAGCTCATAGCCTTGCAGCACTTAGGAGCTTTTATGAATAAATGTTCAGCACTGTCTGGGCCAGCACTGTGTATAACACAGTCCCAACAATGCTGAGAATTTATTCATAAACGATCACTCAGCACTGCAGGGCTGTGATCTATCTGGGGGGCTGTGTACGTACAAGAAGCCTAGGCAGATAGATCACATAGCTCTGCAGTGCCGAGTACTTTAATGCTCAGCAATGTCAGGGATGAATCATATACTGTACTGGCCCGACAGCGCTGATTGTTCATTTATAAAAGATCACTTACCGCTGCGCGGCTATGTGATCATAGCCCACAGCGCTGAGTAATCTCTTATGAATGGCAGCGCTGGTCTCCAGAGCAGCCCCTGCTGCCAGAAAATCAATCAAAACTCCATCTCCTTGATAGAAGTGTAGTCAGACAGAGGGGGTTAAACGGTCTGACCACAATCCTTGGCAACGGCAGGACGAATTTGAACAGGGCCAAGTGTTATATGCAATTGATCCTCCAGAGGCTGAAATTCATGAGACTTCCTCTTTAAAGTGAGTCTGAACTCCAAAAATATATATTTTCTATATTATGGGGAATATGTAGAAATGTTAATTGGAGGCCTTGTAATTGGACTACAAGATTCCCCCAGATAAATTCTTATACTACTATCAACTTTGATATGCAGTAAATATACTATATAGGGAAGCAACTCTTCTCCACACTCCTCTTGAACAACTTCTTTTGACCTCTTAGTGTGCCTGACTCTGTCCTCATTTTATATGTCCACTGGTCCCTTCGCCAGATCATACTCACACACAAGAAATTTTGGTAGTTGCGCTCCTGATCTTTTGTTTGTTTCTTTTGACCTCAGATAACATTAAATTGGTCTCGCAAAATTATGCAGCATTATATGGCACAAATAATACTAGGGATGCACCGATACCAAGTACCGTACTCGGTACAAGTACAAGTACAGATACTTTTCCAGCTCTAAGGCTAGACTAGAGAAAAATTCAAAAATTAGGAGGCAGCTGTTTTAATGTATGATTTTGTTTTTATAAATATAAATAAAGAGATGCACCGATACCAATTCTGCAAATACAAGTACTGATACTTGCTCAAGTACTTACAAGTACAAGTACTGATACATTTTTGTTTATTTTCATGTGACAGTTTTTCTAAAACAATATCGACGAATGATTTCAGGACTGTGGTGGAGCACCAGAGCCAGGTCCCAGCTGCAACCGCTGCAACCCTGGTAGTTCTCATGAAAATGCCAAGTATCGGCACTGGTATCTGAAAAGTATCGGTGCATCCTTAAATAATACCTCAGCTGACGTCAGAAGACTGACGTCTTATACAGTTCTAAACAGTATGCACAAGGTTATCTTCTTCAGAGACCAATTACTACAACTTAAACTATCTCCACTTTGTTTTAGAGATTGTGGTCAAGAGGTAAATTACTTTCATGCAATATGGTCTTGTACCTATACCCCAATTTTAAATACAAGCTAATTATTTTAATGAATTCACATTGGGTCTCCCTAATATTTTTTTCCCCTAAGATTTGTGTTCTAGGGATAATGCATCACCTAAGAGAATTGTACTTTAATGGAAAAAATTTATTTTTCTTACATGAAAATGTAACTCTACTTTCTCACTATAAGAATGAAAACATCTAATCAACTCATTCCTTCTTTATACCAACTTACCTATCCTAGTAGGAACGCAAAGATTTGATCAAATTTGGAGTCCATGGTCTAACTCAAATCTTATGGTTACATCCCCTGATGGTCAGTAAGTCAGGAGACTACTGTATATTATTACTCTGGCTTTGCATGCTATGGCATTCCTTAAAGGAGAACTATGGGGTTAGGGCTTTTCCCCATAGTTCTCCTTAGGGTAACGGGAGGACACAAACTAGTGTCCTCCCATCACCCTAGGCTCAGTATACCGCGAGCTGTAGACGCCGCAGCTGAAGCGGATCCCGACAATTATGTCTGGATCCGCCCAGCTGCGTGACTAACAGCTGGCTCTGCCTATCTAGAGGCAGAGCCAGCTGTACCCGCCCCCTCCCCCGTCCGTTCCGCCAGTGAGCGCTGGCGGATCGGAGCAGGGGGAATCCAGCCCCTCCCCTGTCACGGCAGAGAGCCGTGACAGGATCGAGAGGTGAGCAAACGCCGCTATGTGTTCGCTCACCTCCCGATCTACTGAGCCGACCTGTGACAGTCTCATTGTCAAAGGTCGGCTAGAACTATGAAGTGAGTGAAAAGCACTCACCTCATAGTTCTCCTTTAATTGTACAGTGCAACCATGTTTGCTGTAGAATTTATGTACCCAGTAATAAAAGACACAATACTGGTTTTCCTTATAATTAGGGATGCATCGATACCACTTTATTAAGACCGAGTACAAGTACCGATACTTTTTCTTAAAGGGACAGGTCACATTTTTGTAAAGCAATACAAACTAATGATTTTAGGTCAGTTTCTTAATATTTATATTAATATATTAACAGCCGGCCCGTACAGATCCGTGCTGCGGATGGATCCGTCTGCATCAGAGCAGGGACACCCGCAGTACACAGCATGAATATGTAAAGGACGGCTGTCAGTCATGTGAATGAGGCCTAAATGTAAGTTTAAGATTATTTTTTTTTACTTTTGGAAAAGCTTGGTGGAGTTAAATTTGGAGCAAAAGGTTTTGCCTGTGATATTGCAACTTGCAGGTGCAAAACTATGGATTCCAGCCAGGGATTCATAGCTGAGTAAATACAGCATGAGTAAATAAAATAACATTTTTTTCCATTGCTGAGTAGTGATTATATCAAGTAAGGATTCAATCATCTTTGACCATGCTGTATTAATAACATTGCAAGGCATTCCTGGACCTGTATATCAATATCTTTTGAATTTTTTTAAATGTGCCAGGTATGCAGAATTGGATATAGCTGTGCCACACTATACAATACAGTGTATAGTGTAAAGTTTATAATATAAAAAAAAGACATTGAATAATTAAATGAAATTAATATTTAGATCATGCCATAGCTAACTAAGGCTTGTATCCCCATAGTGGAGAAAATAGATGAGCACATGTCCAGACTCCAGAACACTATATAGTGTGGCACAGCTATATCCAATTCTGTATACCTGGCTTTATTGGGTGATTGACAGGCTTCCTCACCATTCAGGAGTGAGGACTTGGAGGTGGAGTTTACTTCGGCCGTTCGCCCGTGGATGAGTTCGCGGCCATGTTTTTTCATTGCAGATGCTATGGAGATCCTGTGTGTCGTGGTTCGTGTGCTTGGAGATGGCGGGTGTGGCACAGGTACTCGTTTTGGGTATTGAAGTATTTGCACGAGTGCGAGTACTCATGCAAATACTCTGTATCGCCGCCGATACCGATGCTTGTATCGGTATCGGTGCATCCCTACTTATAATACTATTTATTGTGTGATTTGGAATATCTCACTAAGTTCCATTGGTTTGATTTGGTTTCTATGTCATCTTTGCAAAAATTCAGTAAAACAAAAATCGAAAATTCAGTAAAAAAAAGAAATGTCAATTGTGCAGTATTCTCAAAAATATGACTCTGTATTTAAATTACTCTAGTAACATTTCAGTGCCCACCTGTGCCTTGAGCCTTATAGCTGTATAACTACAGTGTGAAATAATCTAGGGCACTGCGACTCACTATTATTCTAACAAGATTTGAAGTGAGATTTTGTGGTGTCCCTACTGACCTGATCACTGCTCTCCTTGCTGGAGAGAAAGCTATACCTGAGCACTTGCAGACAAGCATCTTCTTGCTTTTGCTTTATTCTGTGGATCTGTGCTTTCTATACCTCTCCTGCTGCTGGATTATTTCTCCATCAATCATCACATCACCATTCACCAAAGGGGGCAGCTCTGATATGAGGAATTAAAGCTCTGCTCCTCTATCAGGATGGCCACTCTCGCAGAGAAGTTATTGCAGGTAATAAAAAAGGGGTACACACCAACACACTGAAATGCAGGAGAGAAGCAGACTAGACTACCTGTTGGCACTGGACCACAGGTAACGTTCGCTTTAAATATATTTTTTTTTTGTTCTGCTCTATTGGTAGTCATATATTCTTAAGCCATGTCTATACAGCAGAGGGGCAGTAAAATCAGGCAGTTGATCCATTGTTTTGCTGCTCCCCAGCCATCTGCTGCGGTGTTAGCATTGCAGGTGGAAATCCTGTATACATCGCCTTGGCTGCTATGCTTTGCTTCATGACATGCAGTTGCAGCCCCATAGTTCAATGAAATGTTCCCCTTAGGATCCCCCAAAAAATGGCTTTCAAGAGGTGGCAGTTTCGCTTCCTGAATGCTGGGCAGCCGATGCCCTATTACCCTGTGAAAAGTGATCCACCCTGTCTAAACAAGGTGGTATGGTATGAAAACGATGACAAATGGCAACCAACATTAAAAAAAAGAGCACCTCCGTTCTGGAGCTTAAAGAAGAAGTCCTGGAAATTGAATTGTGAAGCTTTGGGGAATGTGAGTGTAAGGTGTAAGGTACATTTACCTTGGCTGTATTCTTCTTCATTAGATAAGCTGCTCTTTTTGGCTTTGTGCCCAAAATGTAATCTTAGTGCCATCCATAATAGAAAAAAATATGAAATAACATTTGCACTCTTAGTCTACAGTAATACTAGTTGCTTTACTCTTTAAAAAAAAAAAAAAGAGTTGCTTTAGGTTTTGTTAGTTTTTTGCTTGTAGATTGTATAGAAAATAAAATAATTTTTGCAAGACAATATCGGCCAAATGAAAGCCTTGTTTGTCCTAAAAAATAGATGTATTTACTCTGCATCATAAATTATGATAATGTGATTGCCAAATCAATAGGCCCATAGCTTAAATGTAAAACTTGCTTTATTAAGGGGTACATAAAATTATAAAGTTGAGGAACACTGTTCTCAATGGCTAATATATACAGTACAGGCTCCTTTCAGTGGGATGCACTAAAAATGTTCTTTCGTTTTATGTAATTTTTGAATCAAAATTCAATACATGGAAACATTTGGAGTACTCACATGCTGAAGTTTGCAATGAAAGCAGTTTTTGGTAGGTCAACATCGAAGAAGGCTTCTTTTGATACATTTCCTCGATTGACAGCTCTGCTTGTAATGACATTATGGGCGAAGCGAGATGTCACCTTACTGTTGATATCTATGCTGTAAACTTCTATATCACCAGCAGGCTAAATAATGCACACAATGATGAATAAATCAGTGATGAGTAAATATTTTAGACTTGGTTAGATGTAACATTTCCATGATTATGTTTGCATGAGAATGCATATAAGTTTAAAAAAATGCTTTAGTTAAAAAATGCTGTACACCTACTCTCATTTTAAAAAGAATTAGGTTTTGGGCAATGTTATTTTAAATATGTTTTGAAAGTTTAGAAATGTATAAACTGATATTTTACATATTTATTCATATTACTTGTATAAAAGCGTTATTTTATGAATAACAATTTAATAAACGGTGCTTCCTAGATTCAGTGTATTGTATTGGGCTGTCTATTATCGGCATATTTATAAAGTAGTGAATGTAACATTCACCTAACACCGAGTACAGGTGAGGAGAAAGTTAAGTGTACTTGTTGCTTTGCCCTAAATAGAAAAAGCATACTGTTACTTTTATTCAAACAAAAGTTCATACATCCACCTTGGATACCCTTGCAGGGTTTGTTCAGCATAACCTCCATGCAATACTTGCAACATAACACAAGTTTAGCCTTCTGGCTTCCACTTTAAACATTACCACTTCCGACCCGCTGGTGCGCTTGGAAGTGCTGTCCCACACTTGTTCTGGTGGCCCCTTAGGCTCACGGCTCTCCTAGCCTCACCAGTTCTTCCCAGCCTCCCTGGCTGTCATCACATGGCTCCAGCACACACCAATTGACTCAACTTTAACGTCTGGGAGAGTCCTCCTGACTCCTGAACACAGTCCGTTCCTATCTCAGCAGGAGCTCACCTGACTCCTCTCTGACTTCTGGGGTAGTCCTCCTGACCCCTGAACACATTCTGTTCCTATTTCCCCGCAGGAGCTAATTTCCCTAGCCAGCATCCTTTCCTTAAGGGCTGTGCACACCTGTGCAATCATCGGGTGCTGGTCACTGCTAAACCCTGGACCCAGGAATGGAGCTTTCTACCCTCCTGAATCACTTTGAAATCTCCCAGTTCCAGGATCCCAAGCAGAACCCAGACAAACCCTTGATTCTTGAAACCACTTAGCCCCTCTGGCTGAGAGTCCTGGGTAATCATAACACCCAATTGTACAGTGGGATTGCCACACAATACGTTCTTGATATTGTGGTCTACAGCCAGTGGGGACCGTATGTGCAGCACTTTGATTTGAAACCTGATATATTGATATACGACTCTGCTAATGCAGCAGCTTTGTGTATGCAGTGACTCTGTGAATGCAGATACACAACAGGGGGTGAGGTTTTCCTGCATCCCATGACGTGTGAGACTGCTGTCTGACCACTAGATCCTCAATATACCATTAATAGGGTCAAGGAGGACAAGGTACGCGGGATCAGGGAATATACATCCAGTACCGTTTGATTGAGCCTACACGGTAAAAAAGTATCTTGCATAGGTGGATGTCTGTATCCAACACCTACTCCACATTCTTCTGGTCCGTTGCAAATAAGAAATATACCCTTTGGTGACTATATTGTTTTTGGGTGACAATATATTGAATACCATTCCTTGAACAAGCAGGTGGGGTTACTAGGACATCATATTTGGAAAAACAGGCATCAGTACCGATGATTGCACAGTATTGATTCATACTTATTTAAAGCTATCTATAGGCTCTGCATTACGTTTTTTCTTTATGTTTTTAATTGTTTTAATGATGGCGTGGGTTGTTTCTGTTTACATGTTACAAAAAAGTAATGTCTTTTTGTAAGAAAAAATAGTATCTACTTTATTAGGAGTCCTGAGGGAGATGGCACCACCGTTTGAAGAGGTTTTTTCTTGTTAATGTATTTGACAAGGGTGAGCACACCCCCAGATCTCCCATAAGGCTAGCTCAATATTTTTGCTTTATATTTTGTTGGATACATGTGATGTATTTGGTTATCCAGCCAGAGGGTTTGTCAGAAACTTTTTCAGACCTCTATATTACATTTGCAAACCTTCCCAGGATGCATCTCTTAGGCATGGATTGCATCACGAATGCCTAAAAGGACCAGGGATTGGAAAAACAGTAACTGTAAGTAAAAGCAAAATATATTTATTTAACTAATGAATGCAAGAGGACTTCATATCAGCACGCAGAGCTGCATGCTGATGTGATTTTTAGTGAAATGGGGAAAAGGTTCACCTTATTGCTGCATCACAAGCTGCGATCTGGGATTCCTGCTGCGAGAACCTATGGATTATTGTAGCAGGAATCCCAATTATCCCCTTTCAGATGTGGCATCTATCACCATTAAAGTTAATGACAAGTTGATAGCGGCTGCATCTGTCAGTGGCAGTCCACATGTAATTGTATATGGCATGATTACATGCGGTTTAGGATAGATAACTGTCTCTGGACTCAGGATAAATGCATCCAGCAACAATCATCTATTCAAAATACATGGTGCGATTACATGTGGACTGCTGCTGACAGATGCAGCCGTTGTCACCCTGTCATTAACATTAACCTCCCTGGCGGTATTCCCGAGTCTGGCCCGGGGTTAATATTCAATACCAGGAGCGGTAACCCCGAGCCAGACTCGGGAATGCACAGAAAAGTGTCACTTACCTTGTCCCTGCGAGCCCGTGGCGTCCTCTGCTGTACGCGGCCGGCCGATGCCGGCATCTGACTTTTAGTTTCGTTTTCGGGCGTCACAGCGTCACAGCCGGCAATTTTTAATAATTTAAAAAAATGGTCCAGTAAATGGCAATTTTGGGGGCGTTGCCTACAATATAAAACAACAAATTTCCATGAAAAACAATGTACCGCTTTGGGATGCTAAAATCCTGAATAATCATACCGCCAGGGAGGTTAATGGTTATAGATGCCGCATCTGAAAGGGGATTCCTGCCACAATAATTCATAGGTTCTTGCAGCAGGAATCCTAGATCACAGCTTGTTACCCTGTCATTAACTTCAATGAATACAGTGACTGCATCTGATCGAGGACACCTGGGATTCTTGCCGCAAAAATCCGTAGGTTTTTGCCGCAGGAATCCCATATTGCAGAAAAATGCCCATGTGAATGGGGCCTAAGAAAGCAGAGAACAGATATCTCTTTAAAATTATATTACAGTGGGTACTTTAATTTGGCAGAAAAACTTCCATTAGAATAAAGTGGGAAGTTCATATGCCATGGTGCTTTTCTGGTTCATACTCACTATTTTTTATACTTTCCAAGATGCCACTGGTTTAGTAAGTGCTTTTATTCATTGAAAGGGCTGTTTTTATCTAAAATTGCATTTGTTTTTTTATGTGGTCATTATAAATGGACTTATAAGCAAATACTTAAAGTTGCCTGAATGTACGTTCATTGAGTTTCTGAAACATCACCTCATCATGCAAATGGCAGCTTTTACAATTGAGGGATGTTGAAAGCTTTTGAGGTGTTTTGGGAGTGCCACACTCCCAACATCCCACAATGCCATATGATGTGGCTCTCTACCGATAAAGAGGTAGAATGCAGAGCAATAGGGAATTGCACAGCTAAATATATATTTTCAGAATCCCAAATTTAGGGGCTATCAAGCATTCAGGAAGATCAACCTAGGTAAAATATGTATAGGCACAAACTGGTAACTGCTTTGATAGCAGAAGATACCTTATATTGGCATTGCTTCCATCCCCTACCCTGCTACTTGCATTGTAACTGCACAGATACTTACCTGTCACTAACGCATGGCTTCCTTCATTTCGTTATGGAAGTAATAGGACTTTGAATAATAGAGCTAGCACTATGCTTGTGATAGGTAAATATCTGTATAGTGTCAATGGTATTTTTAGCAAAAGAGCAACCAAGAAGGGGTGAAACTCTTATTGATAGTTTAAGAAATTAACCTAGCCTTAAACCCTAACGTTTAATTATAGCCACTACAAGTTCACATTAAGCCTATATTTAATTTTGAGGCAATGTACAGAATGCAATGCAACCAGAGATTACAATACTTCAACATATTTATGTTTTGCATATGCACTTATAATTCATTCATTCCCATTGTGCTTCTTTCATTCTTACCTTTCCAGTGTCTCTCTTCTGTAATAAAAGCACATAAAGAAAATATTATTATACATTGCATGTTGTAACACGAAATGTCATAAAAAAATTTGATAGAGTGACCTGTGTTAAAAGAGTTGGTACAAAGAGTAAGTGCAAAATCCCAACTGTAACTTATCAGATTTCATTTACTGCAGTCAGATCACAATATGGAGATTTCCACTTTGTGTGTAGTCACTGAGAACAGATATAAGAGCACGATAAAACCTGACTGGAGTTCTAACCTTTATCCAACCCTACCCAAACTTAAATGTTTGGTTGTAGATCTTCTTTAAAGTTAATGGACCAAAGCTGTAATGAACAGGCACATACTGGTAGGTTTAGGATGTAGAAAAAAAGATGAAGACTGGCATTATACAGGTTTCAAGGATATATTTTAGATTGAAGGCATGGACCATGTAACTGCAAGAGAGAACTGCAAGTGAGAAAATTCAAAAGCAGCTATATGGCTTGGAGAACACTGATACAGCATTACAGCACAGAAAAAAATCTATAAAAACAGTAAGTGATCAGTGCCAGTGAATGAGGGTAAATACAAGCTACTAAGCACTGAGGATATAATAAATATATCTAAAAAATGTAAAACAATATTGTGCCGAGCTGAATTAATACATGTACAATTCAGTGGGGAAAAAAATATGCCTAAAGATTCAAATAAACATAACAGGACATGAAAAAAAGTGAAAGAACAACGAAAAACCAAAAGTCCAGTGTGCAACAATCGTGGTCGTGCAAACAAATGCAGGGGATAATCCGCCGCTAAATAGAATCAGACTTCCAATTTAATTGTATGTATTCACTGAATTGTATGTATTCATTCAGCTCGGCACAATACTGTTTTACAGAAAAAAATCTGTTTGCATTATTTATGCTTTTCAAAACGTTTATCTTTTTTTACTTAGTTTCCCTAGTATACTGATGATACAAATCTTTTAATTTTGATCAAGATGATCACCTACAGACACATTTATAACTTTCTTTTTATTAAACGATTAACATAACAAAAGATATAAAATAACATTTCCTGCAGAATCTGCTGGTCTCCTGAGCACTGGCCCTGACATCCTGTTTTTGGGTGGCTCCTTTCTCAAACAAAGTTCTATGGAGCAACCCTTGTGGTTTGTAAGCAAACACGTAGACACATCAAATCAAACTACTCCCCTCTCCTCTGGAGATTGTGCTGTCTCCTATGATTTTTGTACTGGACAGGAAGTTCAGGGAAGCTGAGCTGAGAGACTTGGAACCAGCTGTTCAGAAGCATGATGACTGTAAGTGCATGGTCAGAAATATAAATAAATACTTTTCTGGGTGATGTATATTTGTTTGATCTGTATTCATTACTGAAAAAAAATAAAAACTACTACTTTAAACATTGTCAGTGGGTAGTTGTTCAACATCACAGGCGTAAAGTAATATATGTTAAGTAAACAACATAGTAGAGCAAAGTAAATTGCTAAGCAAAAGCAAAAGAAATATGAGATAAGAAGAAAGAAAAAGAAAAGTCAGAAAGCCAGGGGGAGATAAGAAAGAGGTAAAACAAAATAAGAACAGGGAAAGATACAGGAGAAAAAGAAAGAGAGAAAAAGAAGAAAAGGGAAAGAATAAGGGGAAAGTCCATGCCCCCCATTCAGCCAGGGCCCTTCCCAGAACCCATGAAGGCGGAAAGGAACAGTATTGGAAATAGTATAAACAGGGTAGTCCGTACAATGACAGGAGGACCAAGTTTTCTCGAAGTTAGGTAAGGTGTTACAAAAGTGTGTTCCATCTTGAAAATGTTGCGGAATGCTTCTAAACAGATTTACCTTAAAGGATGGTAAAGGCTGTTTATATTTTAGGGAGATGAGACATCTAGCAGTGGTCAGTACAAGGTTATCTAGCTTGGTATAGTGTCTGGGCATGTGTGAAAAGAGGAGACCCAAAAAGCAGTGAACAGGGTCCATGACCACCGGGGTATCAACAAGGTATCCAAGTAGGGTCATCACTTGTTTCCAGTAGCTATATTTGAAAACATTCCCTAAATATGTGACATAAGGTACCAGGAGCACCGTTGTACCTCCAGCATGTGGAGGGGATTGTTGGATTGATCAAGTGTAAAAGATCTGGGGTCTGGTACCAGTGGTAGAGAATTCTGTATTGATTTTCCTTATACATGGTACAAATTGAGGTTGTATTTATTTTGAGACAAAATCTCTACCCACTCTTCCAGATCCAGTTCTCTCCCCAACAATGCCTCCTATTAGATATGTCATTTTGTTAAGGGAAAGGTTCCCTTGGAATAGTAACTATGAGCTTAAAAATATCAGAAATAGTGTGTTTACGTAGGGGACCCTCCAGACATCTTTTCTCAAAAAGGGTCAGTTTGGGGAAGGTTAGTGTGTGCAAAATGGAATAAGAATCATTTTAATTTAAAGATGTGTGAATTAGCAGAGTGAAGGGAGGTTACATTTGAAGCAAAGGTTGGAAAAAGGAAGGAGGGTCCATGTGCTATTTTGAATTATGTCATTAAAATGAAAATAGGATTTAGTCAGCCATTGGGAAGCACAGCTATGGAAAAGTGTTGGTGGTAGGGACAGTGTGGATAAGAAGGAATACCGTGGAGAAGAGGTTGTAGTTAAAGGGAACCTTCTCTTCGAGTACAACCATATATCTTAAGTATGGGCCATAGAGGTTTAAAAAAAAACAAGATTTGGTGGGTGGAGGGGTATGCCAAAGGAAGGATTTGAGATAGAATACACAGACACATTTAAATGATCCAATATTTGACTTTTCTCTAAATGATTGAGGAACAAGACTTAGACGGCAGTGGATTCCTTATGCTTACAACAATATTGGTAAGCAAATCATTTTATATAAACCCAGTGAATGGGACCAATCTGTGAACTGGGCCAAGCCTGTGAACTGGTAAAAGGGGTTCACTTTAAAGAGTGTGTGGTGTGCCTCCAGCTCACACTTCCTTCTTCTAAACCTGTCTTTGTTAAGTGAACAATCATAAAGGTGACTTAATAATGATTTGTGGTGCCTGGCATTATTGGTTTGCTGTGACATCATGACCAATAATTACAGGTCCTAAAAAGGGCATCTATGTCCTAATGATGTGGTGACCCATAAGGCCACATGCTGTGTCAATAACAAAAAGTGTGCTCACCTATGTATCCATTCATTCTTTAACCTCTGGTCATGGAGGATATATGGGGGAGAGTACAGATCGGAGGGGGAAATATACATACATAATACATTTCACAATCCAGTCCCTCCCATGTCACAGCTCTCTCCCGTGACAGGATCGAGAAGTGAGCGAACGCCGGTATGTGTTTGCTCACTTCCCAATCTACTGAGCCGACCTGTGACAGTTTCATTGTCACAGGTCGGCTAGAACTATGAGGATGAGTGAAAAGCACTCACCTCATAGTTCTCCTTTAAGCAATTCCAGATATTTGTAAACAAAAAAAAAAGAAAGAAAAAAACTGCTGCATGCACAACTTTAGAACTAGTTTGGTAGTTTGGGCAGATATTAGCGAGATTACAAGTGAGATGCTGTTCCACTGTCTGGTCAAGTACAGCTTTTTTTTCCCAGTTAAAAAAAAAACTAAAAACAAACAAGCAATAAAGACACTTGCTCCCAGATGAAACCCACCAAGGATTATCACTATGATAAACTCCCACAAATCAAGTAAAGGTATAGAAGAAAATAATGTATAAATCTCATAAAAATACTTAATACTTTAATAAGTATTTATTAAGTGCTTACAAAAAGAACCCAAAAGGGAACACCAAATAAATGAACTTTTTTGGTCCCAAGAAAAGGTTTGTACAGCTATCTATAATAGTTTAAACACTTTATTCGGATCATAAATTATTATATACATCCGTGCTTTTTTTCTGGGGAAAAAAGGTGGTGATACTCATGAAATTTACATAAGGACTATAAACTTGGATCAATTCAAAACACTGTAGACTTGGTTCAATTCCAAACACTGTACCAGCTGTTAATGATTAATTACATAAAGAGTGTAAACTAGCATCAACTATGAATACTGAGGGCTTGGATTAATTCTAAACACAGGCAAGGGTCGTCTGTCTCACTGTGGCGCTGTGTCCATACAGTTGCCATGCGGACACTTGCGCATTGTCCGTATGACAAGTGTATGGACTCAGCACTAGACAAGCCTCATCACCCCACGGGGGGTGATGACGCTTGCCTTTAGCGTTATCCATACACTTGCCATACGGATAATGTGCAAGTGTTCATACAGCAAGTGTACGGACACAGCACCCTCACCATGCGCAGGGTGATGATGCTTGTCTGGCGCTGTGACTGTACACTTGTCGTACGCTTGTTGCAGCATGGACGCTTTTTAATGTTTTTGGAGTTTGGGGCAAAAAATAAATTAAAGTAAGGTGGCGCATACCGCCAGAAAAAAAAGCCCTGCATCCTTACACAGTGATACAGCTATTTCAGGTATGCTGGCCATCATCAGCACAATGTATGGAATTAATGTCCTCTATGGAACAGGCATTGGGAAAATGAGAAAGCATGACCAGGTTATTGTGAGGTGGCCCAAAATAAACCAAAAGGGCAACAAATGAACTAGGTTGAAGCACAGTATTCCCTCTTCGAAAAGAAGGTATCTACATCTCCTAGACATGTGCACAGCATAAAAATTTATTTTGGACGAAACGAAAGAAAAATAAAAAACATTTTCATTCATTTCGCCAAACAAATGAACTATTGTGCTATTTTGGATTTAGAGGCAACGATCCTCGACTGCACATGTAATCCAGAACGCTAGGCGGCCAATATACCATTCTATTGTCATGTGTAATAAACCACTTGTTTTGAATGTGAAATTGGCCAATATACACCAAGATGGCATGTATACATCAAGATGGCGGCACCAATACAGGTGTATATAACACCCAACGCTGCGCATGCGCAACGTCATGTGACATCATCCGCTCCGCCTCCAAGATGGTGGTGCGTATGCGCAGAACATGCCAGTGGCCGATATGGCTGCCGAGCGTTCTGAAAACAAATTATTATGTGCCTGAATATGTTTTTCGTATATTCGGGCATATAATAATTTGTTAATTTGGATTCTAATGAACCGTCGAATCAGCAGAATTTTGTTGTTTTGCAGGTTCATCCGAATCCGAATGCACAAGTCTAACATTTCCCACTTCTCTCACAAATCCCCAAAACAAAGGCTCCATTCTCTATTTTAGGCTGAGGGGATAACGACATTGAAATCTGTCTTTTATGCCCCTTGGCGAATATAGTACATGACAAAAAAATAGTGGGTTGGTATATGTTACCTCTCTGTATATGTAGACAATGTTTATAGAACATTAATAACAGGAAATGGAAAAAACGAATTCTTGCAATGGGGCTACCCCCACACTACAAGGGTTAAACGCTCTTATTGTCTAGGGGAAAATGTAAAGAAAATGTACCCACCTGATCCTCAGTCCTGTTTGTATGCTAGACCAGTCCCCGCAGCCTCTTCTTCCCTGGGCTCTGGGGATCTAAGGACCTGTGGCATCATCATTTCTAATGCAGCTGCGTTAGATGTGAGGACACTAAGGGACATTCCACTGCTAGAGCAGAGGGGGAGAGAAGTGAGCACTAACTACCATAAGACCAAGGATCAGGTGAGTATATATTTTTTTTATTTAAGCCCCTAAGCCAAAACAACCAGTTATCCCTTGCAGTGCAGGGGTAGCCCCACTACAAGGGTTAATTTTAACATTTCCTGGAGTTCTTTAAGTAAATGCTCTACATACATTAATCTTTAAGGCTGTATGCTTAGTGTGTTCAATAAATACCCCTGGGGCTAAATAACAAGGCAGAGAATATAGATGTAATATCAAATATTACATTTGATGAGCACTGTCGTTGAATTATTAATGTGGTTTCTTGGTGATGTAGGCAACATTCGGGAGGTGTAGAATACTGAGAACACTCTGATTATTCTCTGGATGTGGGTCTCTCACTCTCCTGCCATTTGGGGTTCCTGATGGGTGTTTTTGTGATCTGTTGGATAAGTGGATGTATTGGTGGTAAATAACAAATGTGATTGCAGGACATCATGGTGAGGCTAATGGAACAATATTTTGGATAATATAGGAGGATTGTGAGATCCACATTCTGAAATTGAGAATGATATAGGATCTATTTATTGCACCTCCATTGTGGAAAGTATATACTGTAATCACCTGAAGTTCATATAATCTGATGCCCATCATAATATATATACAGTATATATAAGCAAGGTATGATAACTAAACGTCCATTGTTGCTTTACCAGATACAGACATTTTATGCTGCATTTTTGAGGGTAACACTACGTGATCCCTTTAAGAGAATTTATATGAATATGGGCACACTCTCTACTCCCTCTATCCAAAATGTCAGATGTGATGAATGGTGTTAACTACAGTCATGTGTTGATAGATATGTCTATATAAATGTTAATAGAGGTATCAGTGTCTTTATAGTATAGTTAGTATCTGTTGGCTTACGTGTTTATTAAAGTGACATTAAGGCCAAAATCCCCCCACCACCACCACCACCACAGTGCTAATGTAAGGACTTACCTTAACCTTCCTGGCGGTAATCCCGAGTGTGGCTCAGGGTTAATTTTCAGTACCAAAAGTGGTAACCCCGAGCCACACTCGGGATTACACTGTAGCGTCACTTACCTTGTCCCTAAGAGCCCCGCTGTGTCCTCCGGTCGATGACGGCATCCGTCTTCCGGGTTCCTTCACTTGCGAGCGCCCACGTTACAGGGGGGCAGAACCGGCAGGAAATTCAAAAGTAAAAAATACTGAGATAATCAGACCGCCAGGGAGGTTAAATGATGCCTCTTAATCTGATCATCTTCTTTCCAGGAGTTTTTAGCTGTCCCTCCAGCTTTGGCGCGGGTCTCCGATCCAGCGCTGACTCCTCGGTCCTCCTCTTCTCTGATGTCCCACGGAGTATATGAGGGTGCACGCTGCTCCATATTCTTACCTTGTGTCTCTCCTCGTCTCTCGGCCGAACATCTGAACTGCGCATGCGCCCGCCCAAGAAATTTTCAGATGTTCAGACGGGAGCAGATGGCGGAGACATAGGAAAGTATTAACCTTTAGAAAAAGTTTTTTTTTTTTAACTGTTTTCCATATATCTACTGCTTGCTCTCAGTAGATATATGCAAAAACAAATGAGGGTTTAATAACCCTTTAAACTTTATACTGTTATATGATCATAGGAGTCCATGGTATGACTTAGGTAGTTAATGTTCATCTTTTGTGTATCCCTGCATTGATGCAAATACATGCATATTGGCTGAATTAAGTTATTATACATTGAAGTTCTATTTTAATATATTGTTGTAGGATAGCCCTAATTATACTCCTGAAGAAGCAGAACCTTATCCGACAAACGTGTTCAGCAAAAATATATTTGACTCTATATGTGCACAATTCCCTTGTATGGAAAAAAAAAGAGTTCTATGTGGTAATAATTAGTGAGTATTGGATGGGGACAATTTAATTGGAGGCTATATTGAAGTCTGCTTATGACAGAAGATTGGTCTTTTAATATGAAGTTTGTTGTATACGCATAAAGCTGTATACTTTAAATAACATAATAAACACATTTTTTAACACATGTTGTGGTACCTGAAAGATCCGTTCTTTACTGCTGATTCTGGTTTTGGTTTATAGCACAGGTAATTAGTTAAAAAAAAGATGGTCATGTTTGTAATAAGGAGAGGAAAAGCTGTTCTCCAGCCCAGCTTTCTCAATTGTATTTTGGCTCCATCAAGTGAAATATCTTCACAATTCACACAACAGAGCTAGAGAAATCCTGGGAAAGATGGCCTGATGAGGAACTTTACAATTCATTGCATTACCACTATAGAGCAGTGGTAGTGTAATTTGCTGCACCAGCAATGAATGAAAGATGTGCTGATCATCGGTTGAGGTTGTTAATATTATAAGAAGAAGATACATTTACTGTACCTGAATGTTTCTTGGTCCTTCAATCAAAAAATCACTGTTAACTGGAGTAAGGGCAAAAAACAGCAAAGTGAAAACTTGCATTAGCCGAGCCATTTTTGCAATGTGCTTTTTCTGTTCAATACATCGGTATTCCAGACAATATTATAACCTTATAACCTATGTTAATAAATAAAAGCAAATCAAATATTGCTAAACTCTACAAAAATGGAAAACACATGGCTCCGTTCCATGGTTCAGCCTTCAGCCACAGAGAAATAACAGTTTCAAAGTAATGCCTCACTCACAAACTTTAGTTACAAATTTGAGGATTTATGTGTGTTGCAGAATTTGAATAGTTTACAAGATCATTTGTATGAAGGTTTATGAGTCACTGAAAAGGTACAAACCCCTCTAAAATTGATTTATCCATTAGATCCAAATTGAACTTCTATACTGCACAAGATCGAAGTGATAAAATGGACTTGTTCGAATAATATGTACTAGCAGGGTTTGATATTCTGAGCAGAAGATGTGAAAACCGATGTATCTACTGATAATAAACAATAGAAACTATATAACCTAAATAAACAGGAGAGAGAAATTCTATCTTCTCTGAAACTGAATTCAGCTATAACTTGTACAGGACGCCAACAATAGGTCCTGGATGGACGGTATATTCCTCCCTTGTTTAGGTGGTGGTCCTGTTAAGGTCACCTTGTATTAAGGGTTCCCGTCAAGCAGGGTGAGGGGTTCTGGGTAGGACTTGTAAGGGAAACTGCTGGGCAGTCTTCCCAGAGTTGTTAATTATACATGGGTCCTGGAATCCGGAGGCGTTCTGGTAATGAAAGGGTTAACCCGCCAGTCAGAGGGTGTGTTAAAAAGGAACAGGAAGCCAGTCAGTCTGTGTCTGTGCCTGTGAGGAGTGTTTGGAGCAGGACATATGGCTGTGTGTGTTATGCTGTAGAATAGCTTCTACTGAGACACTGCTGGGGCACCTGTGTCCATACTGGAACCCTCTGTGAGCAGGGTGGGACTCTAACCCTGAGGTGGGACTTGGTATACAGGCACTGAGCCGAATCTTGTGTTTGCTGACAATAAGCCCTGTTGATTTTGTCATTCTGCTGAATATAAGCCATCTTTATTTGATTCTTTGAGGAAAATAATACAGTTTTACTCGCTGATACGGATGGCTACGGGTCATATCCTCCCTGAATATTACAAACTATAAAGAGTGCTGATAAAGGAGTCTCAGTAGTAATTATTATTACTGAAGACTATCATAGAGAAGCCTTGAGACTCTCGGATGTAGATACATACTGTAAGTTAAAAGGATAGCCCCCAGGTAGTGTGAGCAGGCGATCGGTAGCTGGCACATAAGCCCCCTGGGAATAAGCAGTCTCTTGGGCACAGATACCAAATCCAGGGGAGTAGTGGCAAACAGTGCAGTGTTTATTAGTGATTTATAGGTGCTGTACAGGGGTTCACAAGGAATCAGCAAAAATAAAACCTAGCCGTATCTCGGCACTAACTTCACGCACAAAAGATATAGCTCCTAACTAACAGGCTGAGCAGGCCTGCTGCTTGTCAGCCTCCACATAAACTGTTTGCAAGTTTTTTCCACTATACCTTGCAGCTCTCTCAGACAGGACTTGTCTGATCCCCAGGCAGAGAGCTCTGAGTACAGGTTCCAGGTGAGCTTAAATTGCCAGTGGGGAGAGGAATAAACCCTGCACTGGAGCCCGGATCAGCAATTCCTAAATGTATAGGAGAGGAACCTGGGAGACCTATAAACTCTGAACAGGACTTTCCCAGGCTCCCTCTGGGATGCTCTGCTACAGTAGTTATAAAAAAGAACTAAGTATGATAGTCCATAAAGCGGTATTAGGAGTCTTAGATCAGGATTTGGCTGACAAACTAATACCTGAGTTCCCTCCTATTCTGATAACGGTTCCCACCATCTCCTTAAGGTTCACAAGAATGTGACCCCAGTTACAGGGAGACCTATAGTTGCCAGTATTGGGTCACTGTGTGAGCCTTTGGGAGATTCAGTGGATATCTATCAAAATATTTGCATGGTGCTAAACATGTCATTCAACAATTCGGTGATAGAAGGAGGTAGAGGGGTAGCAAATGGCTGACTTGTTATGTAACATCAATATACTTGTGTATTCCCCATCATTTAGGATTGTCAACCTACGCCAGCCTATATTTGGATCGGTGGGAAGAACATCATATTTTTGGAGGTGTTATCCCATTAAGGGAACAGATTCATTTCTTTTACAACTCTATAGACAATTTGATCTTTATCGTGGGCCATACATTGCCAATAAAACATTTTCTGAACTATGTGAACAACGAGTACAGTTTGAAATTCAGCTATAAAGAAGAAGAAAGCCAGATAAATAATTTGAATCTTACCCTAATAGGCTCAGAAGCAGACCATAAGATTCAAATTCAAGGGTGGCGCAAACCCATTTCAAGCAATTCCCTTTTGAGGGCAGATAGCTGTCATCCCACTCATATTCAAAAAGCCATAATGAGAGGCCAATCTATTAGAGAGAAGCATAACTGTTCTACTCTAGAGGCTTATGAAATTGAAGCACAGGCTGAAGAAAGAGATATTTGTAACACAGTTATGACAAATCTACCATGACGGGAGCATACACGAATGCTAAATATATTCCCTTAAAGAGAAATTAATGAAAAAACAACCAAGAAATAGAACAGTCACATTTGCCACTTGATATAGTTTGACATTTGAAGATTTTACATTAATTATGTGAAGGTATGTATGAGAAGACAAACATTAGAGGGGTTCACAAAAGGGTGAAGAGTTTGGAGAAGGCAGGTGAAGTGAACAATTTAGGCCAAAATAGCTGATTTGGGAAAATTCTCTAATTCAGCTCACTTTCCAGTTCAGCTATGTTGTCCTAGATTGTTCACTTCTCCTGCCTTCATCAAACTCTTCACCCTTTTATGAATAACCCTGTAGATCTTTTTTCAAACAGTACAGCACAGACAAAGGTGATATACTATATCAAATGACACAAAAAATTGACACAGCGTATTTGTTCTCAGTTGTTACTATAAGAAAGGAAAAATATACAAAACCAATATATATTTTCTTTTAATTGCCTAAAGCAGCTTAAAATATTGAAGAGTTGGGTGCTGTTGCTGACACAGCATGTTTATATGCTTCAGAAAAAAAGCTATGGCACGCCAATCCTTTTTATCTCTGATACACCCTTCATAAATTCTCCTGTTGCTGAAAGCCCTCCTGCATACCTTCTTCTCCTGCCCATACGTTTTTCACTAGAATGTGACTTGGTATCAAATTTCAGATAATTTTACACTAGTTGAGTGGAAATATGATGTTATGTCTTGAAACCTGCAAGTGAGCAAAAGTATTTGACTTTTGTTTTGCTATGAAGAAAAGATAATTACCTTATTTTGCAAAAGGTTATCTCTTGTTTTAAAAAGTAGACACAGTCTCTGCCCACTGGTAGACACAGTGCAATATCCAGGAACTCAATGTTTACCGTATATGAACTTTGCCTGTCCTCAAGGCTTCTGATAAAAGGGTGTTTCAACATCCCAGCTCAAATACCAGAAAAACTTCAGTTCCAGTTTTCTCTTCACTTTTCGTTATTTTGTACTACTGTTTCTATTAAAAAATTCCTCCTCCAAGGTCTGCCCGTGTAGCATCTGAAGCATATTCCCCAAGCCTATCTAGGTATAGACAAAAATTACAAAACAGATAACCAGAAAAGACAAAATTTTGTTTTTATTTAACATTTGATTATGGAATGAACGGAGTTCGAGCAACACGTCCTCATGCTAGCTGCTGAGCCTCTCCTGGTGTCTTCCTGAGACTGTCCACATGCTCCTGTCTTTGACCTTGTACACTTCCAGGGAGTTCCCCAGCTCTTGGTGCCTGCTTGAGACTCTAATGTACTCTTAGTGCTTTCAGAGACTCCTGTGCATTTCCATGTGTCCAGCACCCTAGTGCTCCCAGAGATTGATGTTACCCTGTGCTCAAAGTGTCCAGCACCCCATGATTATGGACTCCTGTGTCTATTACCCCAGTGCTCCCTGCTCCAAGAGACCGCTGCTTCCCTGTGCACTTCACTGTGTCCCACACCCCAGTGCTTCCAGAGATTTTTGACCCATGTGTATTTCCAGTAATCCAGAGAAATTGCTATATCTCATCCACTAGCCTGCACAGGTGTGCTTGACGGCTGCAACTTGGGGGTTGTCCTGTGGCAAAGACTATCACTCTTTGTGGGGAACTCTGGTGAACACCAGGCACACCTTAGACTCTACCATACAAGCTATACCTCTAAATGTGCAGAACCCTGATCCACCAGCATTATGTGTTTACTCAACATGCAGTGTCACTATATGCCCTCACAGCCTCTTGCATCTCCAAGATCCTAAAGCTTGCACTCCCAGTGGATAAGAACCTCTGTCTGTGACATACACTACGGTAGCTATTCACAGAGGCAAGGTTCTTTGATTTCTAATAGAAAAAGAGAATTCAGAAATTCAGTTCAACCATTTTTTTTCCCAAATGCTTTATTTAGAATCACCAGCAGAGAACATACAAAGGAAAATAAAAAATCAGACAGCACACAGCCATATTGTGTAATCAATTTAAGCAAGAATAAAATCCCACTCAGATGATGTAATACAACAGCTTTTAACAGTACCAAATATGGGGGAAGGCTGTCACCTTTGCTAGTGAAAAACAAACAATTTTTTTACACCATATAACGTGAAGAAAAACAGGAAAGAGAGAGTGAAAATTAGGTGAAAGAAGGTCAAGAGAAAGAATAAGAGCATAAAGTCACATGAGAAATAGAAAGGAGTGGAAGGGGGAGAAGAAATGTATGCCTCCATACGGTCTTGTCTAAAGTGGATCATACTCGCCAGTGGTTCATTCTCGCAGTTAATTTTCCACTCTACGAAGCCACATCAATAGAGACGGAGGAGACTCTTGTCTCCAGCAGGCTGGTATGCAGGATTTGGCGGTTTTCACTAAATGGCGTACAACTGATTTTCGGTAAGTTTTGACAGGACAAGAATTGTGATGTAGCAAGAAAAAGGATGGATCCTGCGGTATGGGTCGATCAGTGAATTGTTGGGAAATCCGACGAACATGGTCCCAGAATGAAGTCAGTTTAGGACACGACCAGAAGATTTGGAGGATAGTACCCGTGGCAGATGCACATCTCCAACAACTATTCGTAATCAGAGGGTTGAAGCGGTGGAGCCGCACCAGAACATGGTACCATCGGGTGAATAGCTTGTAATTAAGCTTCTGTAATCTAGTACAGGCCGATGACTTTGAGGAGAATAGATACATTTTACTCAATTCCTCCAAGGAGAAAGTTTTACCAGTTCAAGAATTTTAACATACTGGTTTTATAAAAAGAAAACAGTGCAAGAGATATTTACAGAAAAGACCATACAAAACAGAAACAACAGTAAAATAAAAAAGATTAAAAATGAAAAATTCTTAAGTAGAGTCCTGCCTGGACTTTGGCTTCATGCAGAGAAAGGTAAATCTGATATGTCACTGGCCCTCCAACATAACTCTTAGCATTTCTTCAGGGTTTTGAAGGTAAAGCATAGAGCTGCTAATGCATGCTAGTTGTTAACCCTGAACAGGGTGTTCCAGATCGAATTACACTCCATCAAAGGGTCTGAAGTGCATTTTATTATGCTCAGCTGACGCTCCCTTAATATTAACTATTGCAGGTACAGCTATATTTGTAGATGACAAGGTTTTAGAATTGTAGAACCAGAAAATTATTTAACAGAATCAAATTATGATTTGTTAGATCTGATGTATGTTCCTCTTAGGAGGTATAATGTGTGTAATTGGCCTGCAGGACGTTGTAAATTAGGCATGTTTGGTGTCTAACTGATTAAAGACTCCCTAAACAATAGTGTAGCTACTTGTTGAAGACATCTTCATTACAGCAGGATTTATGGAAAAGGAATTAAAAACCGCAGATAGACCTTTTTCTGCCACCCATGTGAACAATACTGACAGCGTATTTATTCGACAGTACAGCATTGGCACATGTGTAAAGACAACTAACAGCATGGAACAGAGGTGCTGCTGCTCCCTCCTCTCTTTCTCATCCATTCCCCACATCGCAGGCACCGTGTTTACCATGAGCAGCCAGTAGAGAAACAGATGTGCAGCTGCCTTGCTCAGTGCTGTCAGGATTCAGGCAGCTACAGGAGCTTGACAGCACTCACTTCTCAGCTTCGGCTTCATCCCCTAATTGTCAGGTACAGTGATTGCAGGGGTAGGCTCAGAACTTTTACTTGTTGCCTGACTGTGCTGAGCAAAGCAACTAAGCAGCAGTCTGACTGCTCACATACTGCAGGATGAAAATCAGCAGAAAGAGGCAGGTATAGGTGAGCAGTAAACAGCAAACCACACTGCTTGCTGTTTTGCCAGAAATTTGAAAACACTGACAGCTCTTCCCCTTTCTCTTTCCATCCAACAGCCTGTTGTGCCTATAGCATAGGGAAAGAGTCTCCATGTAAGACGGCCAAAAGAGAGGGGAACCACAGAGAAACAGGGTGGTGCTGGGCAGAGAGAGACATTGCCACTACTGAACCTCTAATCCAGCTAGTGTAGAAAGCTTGGAAATGTCAGCGATGGACTGCAGACGGGCAGATAGCCAAGTACTTAACCATCACATAGGAAGCCAGCTGGATGACCAAATGGCCAGACAGGAAATAGGTGCCTTCATTCAGAAGGAAACCTATTCAGGAAGTGTAGAGAGGAACTCAACCCTGTTATTTATATTTTTATTCCCTGTTTTACTTTGTTTATTAAAGGAGAACTATGAGGTGAGTGCTTTTCACTCACCTCATAGTTCTAGCCGACCTGTGACAATGAAACTTTCACAGGTCGGCTCAGTAGATCGGGAAGTGAGCGAACACATACCGGCGTTCACTCACTTCTCGATCCTGTCACGGCTCTCTGCCGTGACAGGGGAGGGACTGGATTCCCCCCTCCGATTCTCCAGCGCTGACTGGCGGAACGGACGGGGGAGGGTACAGCTGGCTCCGCCTCTAGATAGGCAGAGCCAGCTGTCACTCACGCAGCTGGGCGGATCCAGACATAATTGTCGGGATCCGCTTCAGCTGCGGCGTCTCAGTATACCGCGAGCTGTAGCTCGCAGTATACTGAGCTTAGGGTGACGGGAGGACGCTAGTTTGTGCCCTCCGTTACCCTAAGGAGAACTATGGGGAAAAGCCCTAACCCCATAGTTCTCCTTTAAGTTATCCTGAAACCACCCACTCACACATCCAGCGACTCCAGCGTTGTCCTGCTTCAGTCTGCCAATCTTCTGGGTCCTGCGCCAACATCATCAGGGGACCAACTGTCTTTTTCGTGTTCTTACAGCTGGCCACCCTGATGACACAAATGGGCTGCGGCACGTCATTAGGTGGCCATCTGCAAGAATCAAGAGACAGCCGGCCCTCTGATGATTCACAGATGTGTATATGCCATAAAGCACACTGAAGCCTCCTGGGATACTGACCTCATGCATCCCCAGGGTGGTGTATTGTACATGCACTGACGCAGGGCCAAAGGAAAGCAATCCCTCCTGAGGTAAAAATTCTGGAAGTGCTGGGAGAGGCTCCACCAGGGAAAAAAAAGTATTTGAGGGAAAAATGTTTAATATCCGATTATGAGAGAAGAGAGGGTTAGAAGGGTAATAACGTAATGTGGGGACAGAGGGTGAAGGTTGAAAAGCTCCAATTACTGCAGGATAGGGAAAGAGTACATTTATTAGAGGCATGCAAGCACCTAACTGCTTCTCACATATTTAATTAGCTGTGCTCAGAATGAGGTCTTCCCCAGCACATTCTGGTCTACTCCACCTGCGCACCTGCTTTCCGCTCTGCATGCACTCCTCGTCAGTCTAATGCTGTTAGTGACTATGACTAGCCTGTAGGGGACGCTCGTCCCTCTACCGTTGCCTTACATGACGCGTAAGTTCATGTCTTTGGTAGTTTCCGGTCCACGTTCTCGGTTGCCTGGATACGGAGAAGCTGCCGGAAGTTGTGGTCAGGAGAAATGTGAAGCGGTGAAGAGGGGATGAGGTGACTCGGAATGGAAGAACAGAGGCAGCGGACGGATTTGGATGATTATCGGATTATCAGAGTGGTGGGAAAGGGGAGTTATGGAGAGGTCAGTCTGGCCACACACCGTGCAGAGGGGAAGCAGGTAATGTATAAGGCAATGCATTGTGCTGTATACTGAGGTATACCGTTCTGTCATTGTGCGGTATTAATGGTGTACATTTATAGGGCAGTAATGGCTAAAGTTGGGCATACACTATACAGTCTGACTGCACAATCTCCTTTACAGCTACATTCAACTATGTAGTGCAAATGCATGCAGAATTGGATACAAATTGAATGGATTATTTAGGTTATAGGCTTATATTATAATGTTTTGTTAAGTCTAAGTCTCCATTCACACCTAGGCGTCAGTGCTTCCGCGTGGAAAATGCGCCCATTTTTATGCACGTTTTTCCCTCGCATGATTTACGCTTTTTGCACATTTTCACACTCGTTAGACGCGCATAGGCAAAGATGCTAGTTTTCTTGAGCAGATCAAAATACATTGCTGTCAATGAGTAAACATGCGTGCAAACACGCACAGAAATGTGCAAAATGCTTCTGTCGTGCGTTTTAATGCACTTCCATTAAAATCTATGCGGCCAAACACGCTGTAATCTGCCCGACAAAAGCTCATGTACCTTTTCCAGCATTCGCCGTTTTACAGCTTGCAACAAAACTCAGGTGTGAACGGTGGCCATAGAAATGAATGGGATTTGAGGGTCAAAACGCCCAGGTGTAAACATGGACTAAAGGAGACTCTACAGATGTTGTACAATCTGATTGTATAGTCTATTGGTGGCCTAAAACCTAGGGATATATAGTCACTTTTACACAAAGGATGGAGCTTCCAATGCTGGTTTAGTGTACATTGTTCTTCTACGTTCCCAGCATGACATCATGATGATTGATTAGTTCTCAGCATTTGGATTTCTTTCTATCATTTTCATACCCCATTAAAGTTTATTCAAAATACTTTTTTATTTTTGCCCTATAAACACAAAGAAGAAGTGAGAGGAAATCTCCCCAAAATTAGGTAAATCCCCTCTAAGTTGTCTCTAGGGATGTGCATGGTGCGAACCAAGTCCAAATACTGTCAGTAGTAGTCTTGAATCCACTACACTCCAGACCCAAATCCCAATATAAAGGTGGGTGCTGGTATGACCCGCGGATGGTGCCACGTAAATCGCAGTATTATAAAGAAGTCAGCCGCACTCCAAGGTCCAACGTGCAGAACGCCTTTTATTGAGACGCTAAGCAATCATGGTTACACAGCGCAAAAAGCAACGTTTCGGAACCATAAATGGTGCCCTCATCAGACAAACACAATGAGTTTGCCTGTGTATTGCCTGTCAAAGGGCCATTTACAGTTCCAAAATGTTGCTTTTTGTACTGTGTAACCATGATTGCTTAGTGTCTCAATAAAAGGTGGACCTTGGAGTGCGGGTGACCTCTTCACCAAAACTGTCAGTGACACATCCCCCTCCTGGCCCAATCAACTGCATCCAGGGCATACCCCACGCCTTTGTTACATGGAGCAAGAGACAGTGTTGGCCA